>NC_083573.1:81290175-81320175 GCF_027579695.1 Neoarius graeffei
GATGGGATTAGTACTCATCATTTTCCAAAAGACCGGACAATGAGAGAGAAATGGGAGCACTTGGTCTACACAGGCTGTGCACTTAAACCGTGCAAAGCTTGTGCAGCCTGCTCGCACTTCCGCAGATAACGTCACGAATCTGGCTCCAGACTCCCTTGGGATTTTTCCAGATGCGTTTTATTTTATTTTTTTCTGCTGTAGACAAATGGCCTTGTGCAAAATTACTCTTCTGGGTAAGTGTATAAAGGGACATACTTTCAGATAAAAAAAAACCTAAATTGGTCCAGAATATGCACTTTAAGGTTTGGGTTGCCTGATATGTTTTGGAGATGTTTTTTCTGTTCCATTTTTACTAGGCCAAGTGCTCCAATGGCGACTGGTACAACAGTTTTCAGTTGCCACATTTTTTCAATTTCTATTTGGAGGTCTTTGTATTTAGAATTTTTTTCAAACCTCTTTCACACCAACATTGTTACTGGATGGCACTGCCATATCAATAAGTGTACAGGTTATATCCTTGAATTTTTTTTACTGATATCAGGTCTGTTGGCTTTGATAATTCTGTGTGAATGGGAAGTCCCATAAGATATCACCAGTTTGGGTGACTGGTTGTGGTTGACGTTTATACCACCCCAGTTCATATGGTGCCCCAAAATATTGGCAAATTTACGAGTGCAAATATTGTCATGTTATGTTTTATATTCTTTTGATCTTAGTATTGGACATCCAGAAATTATGTGGTCAATAGTTTCATCAAATTGATTGCATACATGACATTTTGAATCAGCTCCTTTTTTAAATTTTTTTTTCTTAGGACTTTGGCTTGAATTACCTGCATAAGGAGACTTTGGCCTTGTGCTGAAAGGATAAATCCTTCCATTTCAGATTTGAGCCCTGTACCTCTTAGCCACTGATGTGTCTTGCTTTGATCAACATCAGCTTGTTGACATTGAAACACATATTGGCCATGTAAGGATTTCTGTTGCCAAGTCTCCTTGATCTTGTTGAGAGATTCTTGTTTCGCTTGCAATTTTCTCTTCTTTTCAGTGATTGGTAGAGCTGTGATAGTCTTTGTCAAGGTTATAATTTGCGAGTTCAATTTCTAGCAAACATTTGGATCTCTTTTACTATCAAATACAATTTATTCTTTTCTTTGTGCAATTTCACAAGTTTTAGGAGCCAGTCCTCAGTGACTTCCAGGTATCTGTGTAAACCTATGGTAGTGGCTTTATACATTTCCAGTTGCATCAGGCCTCTACTTCCTTCCTTTCTCAGAATGTATAAATTATCTACATTAGCTTTTGGGTGATGTGATCTATAGACTGTCAAAAGCCTCTTGATCTTTGCATCCATTTTTTTCTAATATCAGAGATTGTCCAGTTAATAATGTTGAAACTGGAATGGCTAAGGTGTTGATAGCTTCAGTCTTGTTCAGTGAGTTAAGTTCTGTCCAAATATAGCAGCATTCTTTCTTAATCTTTACCTTCATCTTGGCATATTGTATGCTGTCACATTCAGAGAACCCAAGATATTTATAGGCCTCTTCCTGATCCAGCTCCTTGATGGTAGTATCAATATCAAGTTCTGTGGATGTTGTACTTTGCAGTTTGCCACATTTAAAATGTTGCATTGGAGCATTTACCAAGACCAAATTCCATTCCAATGTCATCAGTGAAATTCTTGAGTCTTTAACAAACCTTCAAGTTCATTGTCATTCTTGGTGTATAACTTTAAGAAATCCATATAAAATAAGTGAAGAGTTATCACAAAACGTGATAAGTGCCATATTCAAAATTTTGGAACCAATATACATAGGAGATTGTCAATAGTAAGTTCTATTCATATCTCAAATCGTTTGTCAAAACGTGACACATCCCATTGCTTTTACTGTATGAAGTTCTATTTTTTTATCAAACTGCAATATCCACCACTCTAATTTTCTTCTGGATCACACTATATCTGCTCAGCTAATCAGCGCTCTCAATTTGTCCAACATGGCGGTGCCCATGATTGTTTGAAGTGAAGCTGAATCGAGAATTATTCTCTGCTAAAAATGAATGATTTTGACAGATTAGAGGATAAAATTCTGGTTTCACCAAAGCCAAGAAAAAGAGGAAGGACTGTAGAATATCATGAGCGTGAAATAAAAAAGCAAATAAGGTATTCTGCTGGTGGAAAGGTGCCACAAACTGGGCATACTCACAATGCATGGGACAATCGATCTCTGTCATGCGGACAAACTTTCCAATGATGATTTAGCTTTTAATGCTGGAAAACTTTACGAAGTACAATCGAAAGTTGCTTAGGATCAGTTTATCTTGAGTTTGCTGGAGATTAATGTACCACAATGTCGTAGAAATAAGGTCGAGGACGAAGAAAAGCAGAAAAATCGGAACGTGGAAGTCAGATACTTTTTGTTGAGCAGCACCAGTCATCCATCAAAGGTTAAGGTGTGCAAGGCTACCTTCATTAAAGTTCTTGGTATGTATAGCTATTATGATATTTCAGTGAGTTGAATTATAATTAAGCTAAGAATTGCAACTTTTTCCTTTATAGTGACAGGTCACAGGCGTGCATGTAAGCTACTGATGGTGTCTAGGAACTTCAAGACTTCAGGGGAGAAGCAGGTCAGGACATAAAATGGGACAAAAGATTAAAAGAACAAACTATTATTTTAGATGAGCCATGCAGGGTTTTCTTGTAAACTGATTTGTGCACATATCTATATTTTAGTCCTGTTGCTAGCTTAAAAAAAAAAAAATTGAGCATGGGGTGAAACCATCATAACTCTCCAGACCATTCTTGTCACAAAGGGTAAATGCTACAATTAAGTGTAAAGTTTCACATTTATTATGCTTGGGAGGACTTTTTTTTTTTTAATTTAAGAAACCATATTGTGACAGTTTACTGCATGCAAAACTTACAGACTTTTGTCATTATTAATTAGCTTGGATATATAGCATTTTGTGAAAAAAATGGTCAGATTTATAGCATTTTAAGAAAAAAATAAAATCATAATTTTCATTTTGCATGAGTTAAGGATTTTATCAGAACATGTCATATGATTTAGAGTAGTAATAAACTTCAAATAACATCAGTTTAATTTTTTAATAATGCACAATAAAAAATGGCTTTTTCTCAAATTAGCAAAACTGGATATATAGCATTTTGCAATGAAAGTTTTCAAGTGGTTAATGATTTTGTTGTCTATCTTGTGTCCATAAAAGGACACATCTTATTCAATTCATTTGTGAGAGGTATTCGGGCAATACAGAAAAGAAGAGGCAATAGTGAGTCACCTTGGAAGATATTTCATCTGATGTTTAAGTGATTCCACTGTAAAACATTTCAGCCTTGTTTAGTTAGGTCCACTTTTTCTCTTTAACTCAATGAGCTCTGAAAAGTGTTTTAATTTGAACTAATCTGTGCAAGTTTTCAAAGGTTAGACTTGAATTACTTAGTTGTCTTGACTAATTGAGACTTTTTCTGAGTTGAAACAAAGATAATCATCAAATTGAGTTAACTTGCATTTTCAAGGCAGCAGGTGAACTTGCATTTCCAAGTTAAACCAATTTGAAATGTTTTACAGTGTTGAAGTCAAGATACCTTCTGAGTATGAGAGAGAAAGTTGTGTTCCACATTTTCATACTTACTTTTAAGAAATTTGTAATAACAGGAGATATTTTGAAGACTTCTAATGACTTGAGTATCCATGAGTGTGACATGCTATCAAAAGACTTTTTATAATCGATCCAGGTGATATGAAGATATGTTATACCTTGAGATTCAGCCATTCTGGGGCTTGCTCTGGTGATTTCATAATAGCTGAAAAGGAGTCTTTTTAAGTAGATGTGCATGGAGAAAAGGGCATTCATCCAGAAATTTGGAATTTGGTTGATCCCTGGGGATTTACCGAGGGCTTGCTGAAGCCCCTCAAGAGTGATATCATCCCACTCTTGTTGTTCAACATTATGTTTCTGTGGGTGCAATCAGTTAATTATTGATATTAAGTGATCACTCATTAAATCAGTCTCATTAAATTTTGAAGGTCAATAATTAAAATGAATCAATCCCATTGAATCGTTTAATTTGACTCGTTTGAATTGAATCATACCATAGAATCACTCTCATTTGAAGTGAATCGTTCAGTGAATCGTTCAATGAATCATTTAGGGAATTGTTCAATGAATCATTTAGGGAATCGTTCAATGAATCGTTTAGTGAATCATTTGGTGAATCGTTCAATGAATCATTTAGTGAATCATACCATTAATCCTGGTGCTTAATAATAAATTACCAAACAGCTAAATTATGGTACATTTCCAAATTATTAAGATCACTTACCATATTATATAACATTTGTATGCACCCTTTTGAATTCGAGGGAGATTGGGGACTTCATGTATGTATTGTTCACACAAATAAACAGTTTGTTTAATAAATGAATTTATTATACAAAGATAAAAAGAAAAATAATAAATCAATATATACAAGCAGTGAGGTGTGTGTGTGTGTGTGTGTGTGAAGGACTTGACCATGTGTTTAGCCTCGGGTAGCTAACTACACGTGGTGGAGGCCTAGCTAGTTGGTAGCTAAACAAAAGAATGTTATCTAAACAGAACAAAGGATTAGCTCTGTGTTTAGCCTTGTGTTGCTAGTGTGAGTTTGCTAAAGGCCCTATGGCCTAGCTAAAGGGTGTTTGTTAGGCCTTATGAGGCCTACTGAGCACGTGTTGCTAAAGACAAGGGTATTAGCCGTAGCTAACTAAAAGCTAGCTTGTGGATTTCTAGCTGAGGTGTGGTTTATCAGGCCTGATGGCCTGCTGAGCACATGGTAGGCCTTGATTAGCTTTGTGTTGCTAAGCAGACAAAAGGGAAGCTGTAGCTAACCCACTAGCTCATAACCATACTGAATCCACTGAAATCTTGAGATCAAGATGTATAATAAGAGAACTATATGTTAGTAGTAAAGAAGAGAGAAGCATGCGCAGCCTATCTATTAAACAATTGAGAGAACATAGAACCAAAATAAATCAACACGCTGCGTGTCTAACAGTGTAACAGATAAACCTGGGTTTAAATTCACACTATTTCAAATAAAAGCAAATTCCTAAGACTATCCTAATTATGCCCAAATGCCAAAATCTTACTTAATCCTGCCTTTAGCAAGATATGAAGAACTATTCGCCGGTGTAGTCTCGGGCCTCGCCGTGGGAGCACGTGAGCCGCTCGTGATGGAGGCGGAGAAAACTTTCGGGTCCAGCGGAGCACTTGGGTGGTTCCCGTGGAAAGCAGAGGATTCTTGGTCCGAACCTCAGCGTTCGTGAGGAAAAGTCTCTGATCAGAATAAGATGCACAGCGCTTTTGAGTTAAAAAGGATTCAATCGCTTCTTAACTTTTGACTGCCTGGGCTGCAGTCGTGACGTCGCTTCTAATGCAAGTAAACCGGTTGTAACTCGGGTTGAGTTTAATGATCGCGCGACTCTAGAGTTTACCTTTGCCAAGGGTAAGAAAGAAAATCGCGCTGAGTGATGAATCTTGCAAGAAAGAAGACGTCTTTTTGGGGTGGAGAGCGCGCCTCTTTATACATCCAGATTCATCGGAAGCCAGACGTGAGAGACCAAGATGGAAGCGTTGTCCCATTGTTTTATGTTTCCTTGTATGATGACGTAGATGATCCCGCCCACGCGTGACGTAGGTCACACAGAAGTGGACTGGGAATTGTAGTTCTGACACAAGATGGCGGCATGATACCTACAGTTTCTTCTTCCATATTCTTAATTCATTGAACATTTGTCATTAAAGCTTTTTTCCTTTCCCCAGATGTCATTTCAAAACTCCTGTACCTCCTCCAAAGGTGGGGTTACCTCAGCTGTTGTTGTTTTTTTTTCCTATTTCATGATAAAACTTATTTGCATTGCTTTTAAAGATCTTGTTTTGCCTGTAAAAATCATTCCAATATCATCTGATTCATTGTGCTTTGAACTGAACTTTCTGTTTTAAAGTCTTTCAGTGTTGGTGTTCCTTCTCTATTGGCTTGGTCATATTTCTTATTAATGTTTTGGATGTTAGCACTGTCACCTCACAGCAAGAAGGTCCTGGGTTTGAGCCCAGCGGCCGCCAAGGGCCTTTCTGTGTGGAGTTTGCATGCTCTCCCCATGTCTGCGTGGGTTTCCTCTGGGTGCTCTGGTTTCCCCCACAGTCCAAAGGCATGCAGGTTAGGCTAATTGGTGGCTCTAAATTGACTGTAGGTGTGAATGTGAGCGTGAATGGTTGTCTCTATTGTGATAGCCCTGTGATGACCTGGCGACTTGTCCAGGGTGTACCCCGCCTTCCGCTCGTAGTCAGCTAGGATAGGCTCCAGCTTGCCTGCGACCCTATAGGACAGGATAAGCAGCTACAGATGATGGATGGATGGATGTTTTAGACTTTTCTGGATTTAACTTTGTTACTGCTTTCAATTTCGTCCAATAAGGATATTTCCCTTCTCATAGTTTCAATTTATTTTTCTAATTTCAGTTTCGGGCGGCAAGGTGGTGTAGTGGTTAGCACTATCGCCTCACAGCAAGAAGGTCCGGGTTCGAGCCCCATGGCCGACGAGGGCCTTTCTGTGCAGAGTTTGCATGTTCTCCCCATGTCCGCGTGGGTTTCCTCCGGATGCTCCGGTTTCCCCCACAGTCCAAAGGCATGCAGGTTAGGTTAACTGGTGACTCTAAATTGACCGTAGGTGTGAATGTGAGTGTGAATGGTTGTCTGTGTCTATGTGTCAGCCCTGTGATGACCTGGCGACTTGTCCAGGGTGTACCCCGCCTTTCGCCTGTAGTCAGCTGGGATAGGCTCCAGCTTGCCTGCGACCCTGTAGAACAGGATAAAGCGGCTAAAGATAATGAGATGAGATGAGATTTCAGTTTCCATTTTGGCTTTTATGTGGCTTGTTTCAATTTACTTTCCTTTTCTTTGCTTCAGTTAAGATGGTTGCTGTGGCATAGGTGATGTTATTCATCAAAGTTAAATCAAGTGGTCATTGTTCTTTGATGACTTTTCTCATCGCTATATTACCTATTTTAATGAGTTGGTTGTTTTTCTTTGAAGACATTATTTTCTTGAGTGGGTCTTGATCACTCATTTCTTTATGTTGCACTATTGAGAGTTCTCTTAAGATATTCTCTTAAAACTCTTCTATCCTTTCTTGATGTAGGTTTTCAAAGTCTTCATTGGTAGTCAGTTCTGTGGCATGTTCCTCAGGGGTATCTATTCCCTCAACTTCCTCATTTAGGTTGTTTCTAATGAGGTCATCTACTTCATGTTGTGACAAGTTCCCTAATTCATCTTGTGGTTCACTTTGGACTGCATCATTTTTTTTAGTGTTGGGGACATTATATACCTGTTCTAAATCACTTCTTACTCTTTCCTTGATTTCCTCAATTTCACCTGGTGTAAGTCAGTTTTTCCTCAATATGTCCCTTCTAGTGTTTGCTAGTTTGTTAGCATTCATGTTTGGTCTACTATCTGTATTTCTATTGTGCCAGGTTTTAAAGGCATCTTCAGTTAGGTTTTTATTAGGGGTTTCAAGTATGTAGTAAAATGCATACATAACTTCCTTATATTCCTCTCTGCTCCATTTTTTTTACATTTTTCTTTTCTTTTAGTAGGTATTGGAGTTGGATCTTGGGGTCCATTGTTGGGGATTTCCCTGTTCTGGTGACCCTGTTGATCTTGAAGGAATGGCATTCCAGTAGTCAACTTTTCGACCTCAAGCTGGTTTACCTCTGAGGGTCGTGGCGCTTGGTAATCCCCATGGTGGTCAATGCAGCATGTTTCGGGTAATTGGGGTGTTTTTCATTGGGTTTAGTTGTTTCACTTTATTCTTACTGGCAAGGGGGGTTGCTCGTACCACCACAGTAGACAGGTTTGCTTAAAAAAGCTCAGAGGGGCCTGTCTACCCTCATTGAGGTACGTTATATTGCATCAGACACCAAACTGGTATTTCAGGCATCAAGGATGCCATAACTTCGTGGTTGGACTGCTGTTCATCTGTGCCTCTCCTCTTTGACCTGTCTGGCTTGGGTGACCCTACCAGGAGCATTCAATCAATATACCAAGCATTTCATTTCTGATTCTTAAAAAAAATGACATTGAAATGATGAATTAGCTCTGGCTATGTGGAAGCAAAAACCCATGCACCAATCCCTCATCCCTCATGTGTGTGTGTGTGTGTGTGTGTACAGTAGGTGAATGAAATGAATGCTCTCCTGAAGGCGAGTGAGAAAGATGTTTAGCATGCTTGAAACTGGTGCAGGCTGTTCTGATTGCTACTTGTTTTCACTTAAAAAAAATATTTGTTGTTTTGAATTAAAAAAGTGAGTAGCCTGGTTGCCTTAAAATTTCAAGTTTGTTGAAACTCGTAGTAAGTTAGCACAATGCAACTTGATTGCATTGTCCTAACTTACTATGAGTTTCAACAAACTTGAAATTTTAAGACAACCAGGTTACTCACTTTAAGTTAACACAACAAATTATGTTTTACAGTGTTGGCTAGTTAAATCCTTAAGCTTTATCTTTGCTCACACATCAGCAAGAGACACTGGTCACAAGACGGTGAGGATCTTAATGAAAACTGGACATGTGCTGATCATCGATTACATGACAACTATATTTTGTATTCAATTAATATTTAAATGCAGTTCTTAACTGAATTTAAATATTAATTGATCTTAATACTGTAATGTGATTAAATATAAATCACATTGCAGTTCTTAACACACACACTTTGCATGTCTTTCACAACTGTACACTTTTGGACTAAAACTGCTCTGCATTTTCTTTCAGGAAACCCTGAAGATGCTCTATAACAACAATAATAAGATGAAGAGGAAGCAGAAGAAGAACAGGAGAAAGAATAAAAGAATAAATAAACATTACACCCAACATTGCAAATATTATCAACTGGTCTGGGTCTTGATTATTGATATTTTAATAATTTAGCATAATGCACTGTATGTTTATGTATGATTTTTGTATACTATATATGTAACTCTGCATATGTGATTAACATTAAGTACATGGGCAAAAACAGTGGTGATCTTCCTATTATATGTTCAATAAAAGAATGCATGATTTCTCAATAATATTCAGTCAACAGTAGGTCAGTGTAATGTGCAGTAATGAGAGGCAGCATGTATATTCAGCAAAGTGTTTACTGGGGCTAATTAAAGATCAGGATAATCCATTATCAAAAGCCAATGAACCACAAATGAGGGTCAAAATCAGAAAGTACTAGACAGAGAACAAGAAAACAACACTAATGCATGATGAGAGCTGGCAACTTGGCAAACTAAACAAAGATACAACATGACTTAAAAAGAGAAACTAATCAAGGGCTGAGCAGAGAACAGGTGAGTACAATCAGGAAATATAACAATCACAAGACAATGCTGTAGAGCAGGGCTATTCAAATACATTTGCAGGGGGGGCCAAACTAGAAAATTACAAAATTTGTGAGGGACAGATGGACAATTGACATAAAATTGATATCAGCTAAAGGCAATTAAAAGATACTATACTAAGGTACATAATATATGAAATAAAATAAGGTACATTATTCTTTTCCTTTATTATGAAATATAATGAAAAATGGTACTTTTTTAATAGATGAGGACACGTTGTCTTTCATTTTTTGGTCAACAATCATTTCGTCAACAACTGCCAGCATGCAGTCTTTAATAGTCTCCGACTCGGTGAAGGGTCTCTTTTTTTCTTGTCAGTATCCACGCCACTCGTAGAGATGCAATAAAAGCTCTCTCTTGTTCTGTGCAAAAGCCACCAATTGCACGCTGACTTTGTTCAAAAGAAGTTACCAGTCTGTCTATTCTCTTTTGTCTCTCCTCGGAGCCCTCTCGGTATTGCTCAGAAAATGAAGCATGTTTTGTTGTAAAATGTCTCTTCACGTTGTACTCTTTGGCCACAGCTACGGATTCATTGCACAATAAACACACAGGTCTATCACTTGCTGTAGTTGGCAAAGTCAATAAGTATTTTTCAGTCCATTTGCTTTGAAATTTACGGTTTTCTCTGTCAACTTTGCGATGTTGCTTGGACAGCGCCATGTTGCCACTGCTGTAGCTGCATGGAGTGTCACATCGCAAGAATGAGTGTTTGTCACCATGGAGACGACCTGTACTCTGGTCTGTGCCAGAACGGTAGAGAAAACTGTGCGCCGTGGCAGATACGTAGATATGTTTTTTGTTTTGTTTTAAAAAATCTGCTGCAGGCCGGATTAAATTTCAATCGGGCCAATTTCTCCCCCGGGCCGCTATTTGAATAGGCCTGGTGTAGAGGGTTACTCTACCACACTACACTTACCACACACATTCACACACCACCCACAACACAACACTCACACAGTTGAATTTAGGGCTGCATACCTAAACGTAACATCAGGTACAGGTACACGTACCGGTGCAGAGGTTTAGGTACAGGTCCGAACCTGTACCTGAACAAGTTGACAAATTAACATGTGTTCTTCTGAACTTCTTCAATAATGACAGAAACATTAATAAACTGTTGACAACTTGTCAGTATCTTTATTCAAAGAAAACTGAACATAACTAGGTTTCCTACCTCACTTCTCAGTCTCATGGTGCGTTCATGTGCTATGGGAATTATGGTAAATACCAAATGCCGACATGGAAAGCACACATGAACGCCCCCTCTTGTGGTATTTTCCACTGGGCAACTTGTAGGAAATTTTGATACACGAGTTGCCGAGATGAGATGAACCTTAACCTTTTCAACATGGCGGCGAGTGGTACAAGACACTTGAATGGTAAGCATTGTACGCTACTAAAGTTTTTTTTTACTAGTACTAGTGGGTAGTTTTTGGTGTCTATGCAATGTTGCGTCATTAACAAGTGTAATATAATACGTTAGAAATCCATTTCCTTTAAAAATGTGTTGTTATGGTTTGTTTTTACCTACCCAGAGCAGACGCTATTGCTAACGATAGCTAACTAACTATTGCTAACTAGCAGTCCGCGTCCTTTGTCAACAACAACAAAAGCATGTGAACACAACATACTGGTAAATACCACTTCCCAACTGGAAAATATCATCTTCCCATAGCACATGAATGCAGCATCACACTTAGTTAACTTGGGACAAAAAGTCATAAGTTGTCTCACAGCAAGACAACTTGTGTTCTGGCCCCCTGAAAGCTTTGTTACATGATCCCAGACCTTACTGGTCTTCCCATGTGGCATGACAAACAAATTCACTCCGCGCAGTCCGCGGCCTTTAACTTACGCGGCAAAATTACACAAAGCAACAAAGACCGCCAATGCCAGCAAAGGAAAAATGGCTGAGCTGCTTTTGAGTCTTTTTGACCAATCAGAATGCTGGATCAGCCAGGCTCTCGCAATGTCTCGTGAGACTGTGGCGAGAGGATCTCAAATCAAAGATGGCTCTGATTTCAAGTTTCAGTGCGGCATTTTACGTCTTTTCCAGTGCTAAATTTTCATCTTTGTGGTAGGATTTACACATCTTCAGTCACAAAATAAAGCATATACTTGGTGTAAACTTATATTGGTACAGTACCGGTACTTCATGATCTGGTATTTTGGACCTGTACCGAATCGATTTTCACGGTACAGTACCGGTACACAGTACCGGTACGCAGCCCTAGTTGAATTCATTTAATTCTGTTGATATACTAAAATTATTTACTTTTTCCAAAATAGTTTAAGAAAGGAAACTTAACTAGTGATACATTAAACTGCCTTACTATAGGGAGGGAAAGTGAAACACAGCGATCCTAGTGGTAGCGTTCCTAAACCGAGAGCCATACTATTGAAAATCCCATAGACCCGATTTTTTAAAAAAATCCCATGAAGTTATGACATGGAACTTGTACACCCCCCAAAAAATATGTTGTATATGTTGGGATTATCTACTAACTGTGAAAGTATCAGGTGAAATTTTGCTGTCTTTTAAAATATCGAAATTGCACCTAACCTGTCAGAAACGGACTACAACCAAACTGTCTAGTCAGAGTCGCTCATATTACATCAGCAGTAGACTTAACTATCCTACGCCTAGTTATCCCCACGAGGGATAAAAGGATTGTCATGTCTGGAACATAGTGAAGTTTGAGAATTCATCTTTTATTGAGATTTTTCTTATGATTTATGTAAAACAGAATAAAACTGCATAGAAGCTGTTTGCCATGGAATCTGATGTGTTCTGTCTTGATTCCCATCACAGAGTGATATTAATGCTACAGCACCATGGTCACACCCGGGCGTAGTGGTTACAATGGCAGAGACAAGATTCAATATCAAAAATAAGTGCATAAGTTCAGACACAAGAACATGTGACATTTAACCATGTGGCATTAACTGTTGCATTTGTAGTTGTAATCGTACCCTACTAACCTACCTGTAATGGTGGATAAACATAAGTCAGCTTTAACTAGTTAGCAAAGTAGTGGATCAGTGTCTAGGTTCAGGTAGGTAAATGCTGTGTTGAGCGATGGTCAGAAAGGAGGACTATAGACCCAGGGATGAGCTTAAGTTTAACATTTTGTATTTAGAATACTTGTAGAAAGAAAAAAAAAAGCTTTACAACTTAGCAGTCAGCATCTATAAAAAATAAAATACAGTACATAAATCATTGCACTTTTATGAATTTAACAATATAAACATAAATTCGGTCCATGTATTAACTCAAGTGAAATATCAAGATGCAGTTAAGTGCAATTCTGAATTCAGAGTTCAGTTCAGTTTATTTTGTTCCACAAGTTCAAGTAGTTATAGTTCTGCACAATTTGTTTCAGTCAAGTTGTCTCGTTTTGTCAATTGGATCCTTTAAATATGAAAGTTGAAAGCATCTTAAGTCAAGTTGCTTTTAGTGTTTTTCTTCTGGGTTAAAGAGTTCATTCAAGTCTCTGTTCACAGTTTTTTTCTTCTGGGTGTAAGGTATTATTGTAATAAGTCAACATCAGGTTCAGATCTTGATAAATCCTACTACACTGGTGAACTTGCACAATGCAGAAGGAATGGATGGGTTCCCTTGCTGATGAAAGAAGCAATCGGGTGGGTTTTTCAAAAGCCTCTTAATGCTAAGAGCATCTTAACTAGGAGAGGGAGTGTTCATTGTGCTGCTCGCTGTACCATTTAATAATGATCTTTGTGTTATGATGCTTTTGGGAAACTTGGCACAGACCTCTTGGTGGATCACCATCTCCCTCATGAGGGAGAAAATCTTGTTTCTAGAATCTAAGGAGTTTTCAGTGGTTTCAAAACCTAGCCTGCTTAACAATATAGAACCTTAATTGTATACAGTCATAAAATTCCAATCACTTATGGCCATATCTTAGATTAAATTTATATTCTCAGAATTCACAGTGGATACTATATTTATGACAGTTCTGTGACACTGGTATCCTCAGTCCACACCATTTTATGGAATGTTTTTAAACCATGTGAAATTAATTATGAATGGATTTGTTTTTAGAGTTTTAACTGTGAAATTATGATTATTAGAGCGGTGGCTACAATCATCTACAGTCCATAATTAGACACGTTTTCAGATTTACCAATAAAAAAAAACAATTTTACAAAGGTGAATTTCAGTTACACCAGTTATTGGTTAATTAATCAACCGGAAGACGACACACCTACCCCGCACTTTGATGTTGTTGTCTGATGACACAGCTCGTTACCTGAGATGGATTTTTTTTTTTAGCACGATCAGCAATCTGAGGAAAACCAGGATGCCATCATTGCAGGTAAGCATGGTGGAAAGATCATGGACATGTTTTTACTGATCAAATTCTCCGATATTTCATGATATCCTTGTTGAAACCTACTTTGTTTCTTACTCTTTCATTTGACAGTCATCATTTTGTATCTAAACGCACATTTGAGAAGTCACATTGAGGTGTCAATAATAGTGATTACTTTCACCAGTGTCCACCATTATCGACACCCTGTGGAATTAAGTGACATTTACAACATGTCATCTGAGGGAGTTTTTCCTTGCCACTGTTACCATAGGCTTGCTCAGTGGGGATAGATTAGGGATAAAATTAGCTCATGTTTAAAGTCATTCAAATTCTGTAAAGCTGCTTTGCGATAATGTCTATTGTTAAAAGCGCTGTAGAGATAAACTTGACTTGACTTGAACTGTTATGTATTGATCTTTGTGTAACATTGTTGAAGTAGATTAAGTAATTTAAAAAATAAAAGCGCTGTGATTTATGATATTTTTTCTGATTCAATGGAATGCTTATAAAGTATTTGGAAACCTATTGCAATAAATAGAATTAGACCAGAATTAGGTTCAGGTTTATTATAAAGCTCTTTAAAAACAACAGTTGACCAAAGTGCTGAACAGTCCAACTAAGTAAAGAGTCATACATATGGCCTAAAAACAGATCAAGGACACAAAGGGATACTCACTACCCAGAAAAACACAACACAACAACACTCATACAGAGTCAAAAGCCAGAGAGAAAAAAAAATGTGTTTTCAGGAAGGATTTGAAAATAGGCACTGAAGGAGCAAGTCTTACATGTAAGGGGAGTTCATTCCACAGTTTAGGCCCAATGACTGCAAAGGCACAATCCCCCCTACTCTTTAATCTTGAGGGATCGAGAGATGGTTAACAGTAGTTGATCAGAAGACCTCAGTGATCTCATGGATGTGTGCAGATGTAAGAGATCTGCTATGTAGGGTGGAGCCAGTCCTTTCAGAGATTTAAAAACAAATAACAGAATTTTAAAATGTATCCTAAAGTGCACAGGGAGCCAATGAAGAGACTTAAGAACAGGAGTGATGTGCTCTCGTTTGCGTGTTCTGGTCAGGAACTGTGCTGCAGTGTTTTGAACTAGTTGAAGCCTTGACAAAGAGGAGCAGCTAAGACCAGCGTAGAGTGCATTGCAATAATCAAGGCGGGATGTAATAAAAAGATATGTGGCAGTCTCTAGATTACCAGGTGATAAAAAAAGGGTTGACCCTTGATAAGAGTCTTAAATGAAAAAAAAAACCCTAGATTTGTCTACATTATTTATTTGTTTCTCCAGTTTGAAATCTGAGTCAAAAATCACACCTAGATTTCTTACAGAGTCTTTAACAAAAGGACTCAGGTCCAAACTATTTTTACAGAACTTACTAGGTTTGCAGAGTAAAACCTCTGTTTGATTTTCATTTAGAATTAAAAATGAATTAATTAAATTCATAGCATATAAAAAATTACATGCTTGAAATATTCAGAATTTTCTATTCCATTCAGAATTTTTTTTTTCAGTGTGTTGTAAATATCTACCACATATTACAATATCAGTAGACATTTTATATTTTGGTTCGAGGAATGACATGCGACCTTTGACATGGATTTTCATGTGGTTACAATGTAAATTGCCTGTTGCCATTTATTGGTAAACTACAAAACTAGAAATTAATACAAACAACAACAAATGATTAACAAAATGTGATCTATGAAAATATTTAGAAAGTGGAACAAAAAGATTTTCTGACACAGGTTAAACATTATCAGTTCATTTGTTTACAAACATTAGTCAAGTTAAGTCAAGTCAAGTCAAGTCAAGTCAACTTTATTGTCAAATATGCTATACATGCTCGACATACAACACAGATGAAATTTCAGTCCTCTCTGACCCACGGTGCAAACAGGCAATGCAATAAATAAAAATAAAAATAGAATAATTGAAAAAACAAACAAACAATATAAACAGTATAAACACTCTAGATAAGGACTAGACATAGACTAAACACTCATATATATACACACACACACACACACACACACACACACACACACACACACACACACACAGACGTAAATTGGTGCAAATAAACAAACAGTCAAGGGCACTTGATTAGAATTACTTCCTCATTTACATAAGCACCGACATCCATATATTTATATAAAATATATTTTGTATTAAATGTCTATGTAAAACAAACTTAAAATAAAAACAATGTTTTGTTAACTTAATACCACATAACGATTTTTTTTATAAATAATCATCTGGATGTCTAATTGTGGAACGGTGTCAATAACTGTGGACAAATGTGTCGATAATTGTGGAACGGTGTCATGTGATCTGATATGCTAAGTAATTGGAATTCAACTCATTTTTTTCCAGTGGAAGTTTGTGTAATTATTCATGCACAATTTATGTATTGAAAGTCTTTTCTACTTTTGCAATGGCCAAAAGATTGTTAAGGTGTCGATAATTGTAGCCACTGCTTTAGTTATTTTTAACCATTAATTATGACTAAATAAATCTTCATCATTAATTTTAAATTATGAACAGAAATACAATTCAATATGAAATCATTGAAAACTCAGTCTTGAATAATGTCATTGCTTCCCCCCCACACACACAAATTTTAAACCTTTTCTTACACTCAGTGAATACTAGAGCAGCAGCTACAATTATCAACAGTCCATAATTATCAACACCTTTTCAGATTTACCAATAAAAAAACAATTTTACAAAGGTGAGTTTCAGTTACAACAGTTATTATTGGTTAATTAATCAACCGGAAGCCCCCCTGCACTTTGGTCTTGTCGTCTGATGACACAGCTCGTTACCTGAGATGGATTTTTTTTTTTAAGCACAATCAGCAATTTCAGGAAAACCTGGATGTTATCATGGCAGGTAAGCATAACATGGACATGTTTTTACTTATCAAATTCACTGATATTTCATGATATCCTTGTTGAAACCTATTTTGTTTCTTACTCTTTCATTTGACAGTTACCATTTTGTATCTAAATGCGCATCTGAGAAGTCATGTGAGGCGTTGATAATAGCAATCACTTTCACTGGTGTGTCCACCATTATCGACACCCTGTGGAATTAAGTGACATTTACAACCGTAATGTATTGATGGAAGGAAAACACCATTCACCAACAATCTGCCAGGCAAAGGATGGTTTATCCATTTCATAAGAGGGATCCAGAGATAACAGAATGGGTTCCACAACTTCTTGGGAAAGAACAAGCCTACATCAGTTTTGAAATACTTCAGGGTTGGTACATGGGCCTTAATTCATTTTTGGAGAAGGAGGTACCAGATTTTCAGAGTCTTATTAACAAGCTGAGGCACATTTTCAACATAGACGAGAGTGGATTTCCCCTTTGCATTACAAGTAATCAGGTGTTAACATCTGTATCCTTACAACATGTGTACCAAATTGTTTCCAACACTAAGTGTCAAATCACAGTTATGGCATGCTTCAACACCTTAGGGGATTACTTGCCTCCTTTAATTGTCTTCCCTGGCCAGAGATTCAGGAATATAGGTTTGTCGGATTTCCCAGAAGCCGCTTATGGTCATACTGACAATGGTTGGCTGGACAGTGATTTGTTCTTTGAATTTCTGAAGCATTTTGTCAAGTTTGTGAAGGAGAAACACATTTCCTGTGTTTCTCCTTCACAAACTTGTGACGGTTTCCTGTCATTCTTTTTGCTGATGGACATTCCACCCACATCTCCCTTGCGACAGCAGAATTTTGTGCTACAAATGGAGTAATTCTCTACTGTCACTTGCCCAATGCCATGAATATCTTACAGGCTTGCAATATTGGATTGTTTTTTTTTGAATAAATAATCATCTGGATGTTGATAATTGTGGAATGGTGTCAAGTGATCTGATATGCTAAGTAATTGAGAATCAGCTTTTTTTGTTGTTGTTTTTTTTTTCCCAGTGGAAGTTTGAGTAATTATTCATGCACAATTTATGTATTGAAAGTCTTTTCTACTTTTGCAATGGCCAAAAGATCATTAAGGTGTTGATAATTGTAGCCGCCGCTCAAGAGCAAATTTCTGAGTATTTTGGACAAAATTGCCCCACTTAAGACTGTCTGCATTAAGCAGGACACAGCACCCTGGATGACGGGAAGTACTCCACCTTATTCACCAGAGAAATTATGCTATCAAGCAATTTAAGAAAACAAATAACCAAGACTGGTATCATAAATATATTCAACTTAGAAATTCTGTACAGTGTAAAAAGGTTGAAGCCAAGTCAAGCTTCTTTGTGAATAAGGTGGAGGAAAATAAAAACCAGCCCAAAATGTTATGGCAGACATTAAAAAGCCTTGGTACTTCTTCAAAATCCAAAGCCAACAGTGGCATTATTGGCCTCAAAATTCATCTCATCTCATTATCTCTAGCCACTTTATCCTGTTCTACAGGGTCACAGGCAAGCTGGAGCCTATCCCAGCTGACTACGGGCGAAAGGCGGGGTACACCCTGGATAAGTCGCCAGGTCATCACAGGGCTGACACATAGACACAGACAACCATTCACACCTACGGTCAATTTAGAGTCGCCAGTTAACCTAACCTGCATGTCTTTGGACTGTGGGGGAAACTGGAGCACCCGGAGGAAACCCACGCGGACACGGGGAGAACATGCAAACTCCGCACAGAAAGGCCCTCGCCAGCCACGGGGCTCAAACCCGGACCTTCTTGCTGTGAGGCGACAGCGCTAACCACTACACCACCGTGCCGCCCCAGCCTCAAAATTGATGATGAAATTTGTTTTGACAAACTCAAGGTCGCCAAAAACTTCAATCAGTATTTCTCCACCATTGCCTCTTTGTTACTCAGTAAACTTCCATCTGGTACCAGCAAATACGGTTCTGATCATGTGCATGAATTTTACAGTTATCTTCATACTTCAAACATTTCGTTCAATTTCCAACAAATCACTGAGGACTCTGTCCATAAGATCCTCCTCTCTCTAAATTTGAATAAGGCTACTGGTTTAGACCTATTGTCTGCACGTTTCCTTAAGGACGGAGCCAAGTTCATAACAATCCCACTCACATATATTCTAAATTTGTCCCTATCCACTGGGGTGATCCCTTCTGAACTTAAGTCTGCTAAGGTCACTCTTATACACAAGAAAAACAGCAAAACCGAAGCTGGTAATTATCAGTCTGTGTCTATTCTCAGCATTGTAAGCAAACTGATTGAGAAGGTTGTCTATGACCAACTCAATCAGTACCTCACAGATCATAAACTCTTATACGAATACCAATCGGGTTTCTGGTCCTCTTACTCCACAGATACTTGTTTTAATTCATCTCACTGACTATATTAAGCCTGAACAAGACAAAGGCAATTACATAGGCATGGTACTTCTAGATCTACAAAAAGCCTTTGATACCATGGCCCATAGTATTCTTCTTATGAAGCTTGAAGCCATGGGGCTTCAGAAACCTGCTGTTAACTGGTTCCATGCCTACCTAAGTAATGGGCAGCAGCGTATGGAAGTTGGTGGCATACTGTGTACACCTGCTAATGTGATGTGTGGTGTCCCATAGGGCTCAATATTGGGCCCTCTGCTCTTCCTTATCTATATTAATGATATGCCCTCCACAGGAGATAGTAAACTGCTATTGTACGCAGATGACTCTGCCCTCTTGGTAGCTGGAAAGAATACTGTTGAAATTCAACAGCAGCTGTCTTCTGAACTTCAATCTGTCTGTGAATGGCTTATTGATAACGAGCTATCCCTCCATCTTGGGAAGACAGAATCCACACTCTTTGGCTCCAAACGGAGACTCCATAGTTCTGAGTCTACTCATAGATTTTTTCTCTCCATGCTCTTGCAGAAGGCGGTCACATTCTCTCCCTCTCCCTTCCCTTATCTTTCCTGCTTCTGCTTCTGCTGTCTCATCTGTCTAAGTGTCTATATTCTGAGAGACTCTCTTCGCATTACTCTCCGAACTAAAAACCATGGAATTGATAAACTGGTCTCTTCATGCAATTGACACAATCTTCTCGACAAGAAGCCTGGGTTTGGGGGAACCAGCTTGTCCTGCCAGAATGTTCGCAGCTGGCTATACGATGGATGCATGGGAGAAGTGGCGGGTTGTGTGCCTGGCGGTTCTTTCTGTGGAGGATATTGAAGACATCTACCTATTCGGAACCATGATTACAGGACTTTTGCTGATTGGATTAGACATTGCCCTGGTTTATCAAGGAAATCAAAAAATGGTGACAGCTGTTCAAAGCCCCATAAAGCTGCCTGACATGATTGAAGTGGTGGGCAGAGCTGTTGGCACTCAGACTGTGGCTATTCAGAACTTGACCCGCAACGTGGATAATATCTTGGAGAAGCTTTTGGCTTTGCAATGGAAATTAGATCATTTTGGAGAACAAGATGGACATGGACATGCGGTGTAGGTGTGAAAAAGAATGCATCTGCTCGCTAAGACCAAACAAATTCCAATCTTATTTATTTCGGCTCCCTAGCCAGCACCGGCCTTGGCAAGGTCGTTGCTGGGGCAACAATTCCCCTGGAGAACACTGCTGTTAGACTCTCTCTTCGAAATTCCTTCCCCCACTCCCCACGGTCGCCGCTTTTCACCCCCAGTGTGACAAGCAGGTGCGTGACCAGCGCCCTCATGGCTGCAGGAGCGGACGGCTGCTTGCTTGCGCTGGGTTACCTCTACCTCCTCCCCTCCCCCTCTACCCCCCACCACCCCGATCGCTCCCTTTCCCCCCTCCCCCCAAGTCCCGTGTCATGATGTAAAATGTACTTGTGTTTTCTTGTGCTTATGTGCTGAGGTTTTTTTAATGTTCCCACACTGTACTCCCACAGGAGCATAGAGTGGGGATGTTCTTTTTTCTCCTTTCCTCATGTTCTCTGTAATTTCTTTTTTTCCCTGTCTTCCTCTACTGTCCCCCTCTGTAAGGACAGGTTGATGGTCAATTTCACTGGTAAAACAGTGATAATAAAGGGTCCATTCCATTCCATACAGATGTCACATGTGATGGTCAAACCCTTGCCAGAAAACCTGTGTTAAATATTTAGGAGTTGTTCTTGACCAGTCACTATCAGGGAGCCAAGTCGCTGACACTGTCATTAGCAAATCCAACACTAAACTAGGCAGACCAGACAATTTGACATGGCTACCAAAAAGCTTTTAGTGTCCGCTGTAATACAGTGTCATTTTGCAGTCCCCCCATGATTTCACGGGCCTTTTTTGTGATTGTTGCGGGCTAAAATGTTTGATGTTGCGGGGGGTTTTCCAAAAAATTGCGATGAAAGTTGCGGTGTTTTTTAGGTTTTTGTTGTGATTACATTGCGGGAGGAAGTGAAAGTTGCAAGAAATTGTTGTGATTTTCTCTTTTTGTGATTAAAATTGAGTGATATGTTAAATATTAAGTTATTACTGAAAAACTATTGATTAAAAAAACAAAGACACTGATAAATGGTCCTATAAACATCTTTACCAATATAAAAGATTACTAGGACTACAAAAATGCAGAAAAATAGGCTTTACTTATCCAAATGCACCTGTTGGTTCAAAAGTTAAAGTGCATAGAACCTCACAGCACAACATTAAGTTACCTTAAAATATAATATAAATGCCTCAGCTTTCATCTCATCTCATCTCATTATCTCTAGCCGCTTTATCCTTCTACAGGGTCGCAGGCAAGCTGGAGCCTATCCCAGCTGACTACGGGTGAAAGGCGGGGTACACCCTGGACAAGTCGCCAGGTCATCACAGGGCTGACACATAGACACAGACAACCATTCACACTCACATTCACACCTACGGTCAATTTAGAGTCACCAGTTAACCTAACCTGCATGTCTTTGGACTGTGGGGGAAACCGGAGCATCCGGAGGAAACCCACACGGACAACATGCAAACTCCACACAGAAAGGCCCTCGCCGGCCCCGGGGCTCGAACCCAGGACCTTCTTGCTGTGAGGCGACAGCGCTAACCACTACACCACCGTGCCGCCCTCAGCTTTCATGTAAGAAAAAAAAAACTATTAATACTAGTACTGCGTGCAGGCAGTCTCTCCTGAAGACTAAATTAAACAATAATTATAAACTAATAAAATAAATGGCTCAAGCTTCATAGAAGAAAAAAGCAAACAATTTGAACAGAATCTCACAGTATGATGCTGAAGCTGCCTAAACAATGAAAAATAAAATACCATTTTTGCAAAAATGTTGGCATCCATTAATTTCTTGTATTAAGTAAAAAATAATGTAAAGTGCACACAGTCCTTCACTGTAAACATAACACACTTTCAGTAACAGAATTTAAGCCTATATAAACACTGACTCACACATGCTGCTTCTCTTGAATGTATACACGGAAGTAAGGCGGAAGGTAGTTTGTCGACATCACCTCAAGACGACGCCAACGATTGGTCAAATTTGCGGGAAAGTTGCGGTGATTGGATATAATTGCAATACCGTCCTGAGTTCATGGGGATTGGTTGAATTTGCATTGAAGTTGCAAATCGCAACATCGCGAAATCCTGGAGGGTCTGATTTTGGCTATGCCAGTGCTTCTTGGTACTCTGGTCTTACCAAGAAAAAGCAAGATCGTCTGCAGACAACTCAGAACAAAATAGTTCGATATTTACTCAATGCCTCTCCTAGGACCCATATACAGTGCCTTGAAAAAGTTGTGCGACATTCACAACTCTGACACCTCTCTTGAAGTTAATTTTGGTGGACAGACACTGGAAACCATTTCTTCTTCCAAGTTACTTGGAATTCAAATTGACAACACTCTATCATGAAATAATCATGTGGAGTATATCCAGGGTTCCCGTGGGGTCTTAAAAAGTCTTAAAAGCATTGAATTTATGAATTTGGAAATAATACCTTAAAAAGACTTGAAAAAGTCTTGAATTTTGATATCTGGGTCTTAAAATTTGTGCAGTATGTAACTTCTCCATATCGCATTCTCCTCAAAAGTTTCATTTGTCAACCACTATTATTTTGATTAAATAATGTAGCCTAAATAAAGAGTGGCGGAACCAATAATTGCGAACACAATGCTGCCCTGGGTCCGAACACATCACTTTGCTACAGCACCACAACACAGACACAGACCACAAGCAACAAGCCAAGCAGAAGCATGAAAAATCAAAGAAAATCTAAGCAGAATACAAGAAAGTTTGACTAACGCCATTATGTTGTTTTTTAACATTTGTTTATGTTACCTAGCTACCCATTTCATGCTGGGGTTATGGGGAAATGTAAATTTAACGAAGCGTGGTGAGATAAACAAGCATTTTGTCACTGGTTAAAACCAGTGGACAACAATGTATTCGAGGCTTTTTGCACAGTATGCAAAAAAAAAAAAAGATTCAGCTTGGTACCATGGGCGTGAAGGCTTTAGAGTCTCATGCCAAGTCGTCCAAGCACATCAATTCTGTCAAAGGGAAGGATCAAACTCCTTCCATCGCCAGAGTGTTTCAACCTGCTAACATTAGCCAGCTAGCTGTTAATGTGCCTGAAGCAGAAGCAGATAACATAAACCAGCCAGCTGCTCGTGCTACAGCCCCTCCAGCTACGACCGCAACTAGAGTGGATCTGCGCACAGCTTTTGGGTCCACACCGACAATGAAAGCAAAGGTGTTGTGGACTCTTAACACCATCGCCAAACACCAGTCCTACAATGGAAATGAGGGTATTTCAGAGCTTTTTAAGTGCATGTTCCACGATTCAGACATAGCTACCACCTTTACTTGTGATCCCGACAAAATGGCGTACATAGCCAAGTTTGGTTTAGCTGTTCATATCAAAGAGGAACTGGTGTCCAAAGTCAACAAATTGCCGTTCGTTCTGATCTTCGATGAGAGCCTCAACGAGACTACGAAAAACAAACAGCTGGATGTGCGTGTCCGCTTCTGGGACGAGGGACAGGTTCAGTCCAGATATCTGGGCTTCCAGTTTATGGGACATTCCACTGCACAAGACCTGCTGTCACATCTCAAAGTAAGCATAACCTTTTTTACTCTAAACATTTCTCAATTTATATTGATATCATTTTTTGGGCATACACCGTCCCGTAAAAGCAATGTCACATGACCAATTAGGTACTGCCCTTAACAATATGTGCTGCTTATCTAGTCCTCTTACCTTGAGTAATCAAATGCAGCCCTTTTTTCAGGAATGTATGGACAAACTGAACCTCAGGTACTTGGTGTCCATTTCAATGGATGGGCCCAGTGTGAATTGGAAATTCTTCGACCTTTTCCAGAAAGATCAAGCTGAGCAGTATGGAGGTGAGGAGTTTATAATGCTATTACTGTGTGTGTGGGTGAGTGTGTATGTGATCCATTAGTAATTATAAAAATGCATTTTATTTGTAGTGCACTTTACATTGAATAAACAATTTCAAAGTGCTACAGAGCATTGCTACAGAGAATTTGGTTTCTAATATCAAGTTTGCAATGAAACCTTCAGGTGTTCAGCTCATTTGTGTGGGGAGCTGTGGCCTACACATGCTACACAACGCATTCAGGTGTGGGTTCACTGTATGGCAGCTGGACAAGTTGCTGAGAGCAATGCACACATTGTTTCACAATGTGCCTGCCAGGAGAGAGGATTACATCACCGTAACCAAGTCCAGTGTGTTCCCCCTGTCTTTCTGTGCCCATCGTTGGGTAGAAAACCTTCCGGTTGTGGAGATAGCCCTGGCAGTCTGGCCATCACTTCTCCTGTACGTGGAAGCTGTGAAAACAAAGAGACTCTCGAACCCTGGAACAGGTAGGCCCTTCTAAAATGTTGTGAATAGGTCTGTGACTGTGTCCTAACCCTGGTGGTGGTGCGGCCTTGTCATAGTTTTTGTAATATATGGCTAAGTTGAAATGTCCTGCCTCTCTGTCTGTCTGTCTCTTTCTCAGCATCCTATGACACAGTTGCAGCAGTCATAAAGGATCCACTCATCTTGGCCAAATTGCAGTTCTACACAGCACTTGCCAGGACCTTCACTCCCTTCCTGAAAAAAATATCAGACAGATGAGCCTGTGCTCCCATTCCTCCCCAAGGACCTGACAAAGTTGATGATGGTAATAATTTACTTAACATTATAATAACCAATGATTGAGCTCAATTGATACATTTTGACAATATGGGGCTTGTGGTTAGGACGTTTAAAAAATAGTGGATACATTGTGCATCATCATCAGACAATTTGATGTTGGTGATTAATGTGCCGCACCAGACATTTTTGTGTTTGTCTGTTGACAGAGTCTACTCAGACGCTTCATAAAGAGAGAAGTCCTCCATGATATCACTGCCCTGCAGCTGACCAAACTGGATGTCACAGACAAGATCATCTGGCTCAACCCACAAGACATCAGCATTGGTCTAGGTGCAGAGTCAGTCCTTAAGGTAGTGTGATGTTTTCAAAAGATCATTTTACAAATGGTTAGGCTGAACCAGGTCATTGAAGACATGTTCTATATTCATGGCTAATTTCTCTCTCTCTAGAGCATCAAAGGTGCAGAGCTCAGGGTGCTAGACTTCAAGAGAGAGTGCATGCAGGGACTGTGTAACATCATCAGGAAAGTGCAGGACAAAAGCCCCCTCAAGTATCTGACTGTTAGGCAGATGGTGTGCCTGGATCTGTCAGTAATGTACAGAGACCCAGAAAGATACAGGAATCACATGAAAGGGCTAGTTCAGAGGTTTCTCCAGGACAAACAGCTAACTAATACTTCTGCGGGTAGGAATAAGAGAGGCAAATTATAGGCTACACATTAATTTATCCTCAATCTGATTTGCTGGCAATGCCCATTGATTTATCAATGTTTTTCTCTATTTTTTTCTCATCTGTTTTGTCATAGGGGATGTCATACTTATGGGTTTCCCCAAAGCGTTTTAGCGTATCGGGGATGTCATACTTATGGGTTTCCCCAAAGCATTTTAGCGTATCGGGCCCGATACGCTTGCTCTGCCTGCCGATATGCTTAGTCGCTTTAGTTAAAATCCGATACGCTTAGATTTATACCGATACGTTAAAATTTCCTACCCACAAGTAACTAGATACATAGGAGAGCAAATAACAGATCCATTTACATACTGATTGATATTTGTGTTAAACAAGTGGTCTTTTTTCCAATGTTTGTGTTGATTCTGTCAAAGTAATATGTCCGCGTGGTATGATGTAAACAAACTGTAATCTGTTGGCTACGTCAAGATCACGTGTTCAAACCATCCAATAAAAATATCGAAGGAAAATGTCAAACATCCCAGAAGTTTCCGATTCATTATAAGCGATCTCATTGGCTGCCAGTGTTGTCACCCACCAGACGGACGAAGCCGACTGACTTTAATAAGCTAGGAGAAGACTCACTGGACAATTTGATCCACATCAGCATGGATGACAGTGAGATGGACTATGAGAGGGCTGCCCAACATTGGGCCAAGCAAAAGCCAAGGAGAATTAATCTGCTTTAAAGGAGTAGAAAACTTAATTCATTAGTTTGGGTTTGCAGAAAGATTATGTACTTATAAACACTCTCATGAAGTGAAGTTGTCCAAATGAGTCAAATACAGCATAACTTCAAATAATCATCATAAGCATTTTTGGCAGTGTGATGTCCCTGGGATCCATTTAACAAAAGGCGGCTTCGGATTATTCTTTTGTTAAAGGCTCACAGTGACATCACACTGCCAAATATGCTTATCATTATTATTCAGAATTATGCTACATTTGACACTTATTAACACAATCTCTTCATGAATGTTTTTATAAATACATAATCTTTCTGCAAACTTAAATGTATGAATTAAGTTTTCTTTTTCTTTAAATATGTTTTAATCTTAATCTAGTCCATTTAATAAAGTGCCAAAATTTAAACTTTATAATATGCAGTTGCCTTACTTTTCTTTTCAGTGCATCTTAGTTATACATATATTATGGTAATTGCATCAGAGACATTCTAAATCATTACAGTTATAGTAATACAGCAATTTATTTTAAGGTGGCAGTTCTTAGGTTCAGATCCCTTTGTGATCAACAGGAGGTCAGGATGATCGATTCTCTTCATTGGATTGCATAAGATGGAGCAAACCACTGTTCATATTTTCATGCACATTTTTGTTACAACACTACTTGATCATAGATAATTAAGTGCAAGGTATCCCTGTAGATTTTCAAATCTATTGTATACCTAAGTAATCTATAACAAAACAGTTTAACTTGCATGTTGAACTTTAAGGTGAAATTTCAAATGTGTATACATTAATACTATTTAGGTCAGAAATCATTGAAGCACTGTGAAAATCTATCCTATAATCATGTATCTAAAACCTCTCAGAGACCCTGAAAATGCACCTGAGAGCATCTATTTTCAAAAAATTTTCCGGGGGGCCTGCCCCCGGACCCCCTAGTTTCGCTTTGCGCCATTGGTGCTCAATTGCCTGTGTTTTATCATGCCAGAATTTAGGGCTTTAATTTTTTTTCTGGGAAAAACACTGCATACTGCAGCAGTTTGACAGTCTCCTGTCCTTGGAGAGCCAGAGTGAGGACTTCCTCTCCTTTTCTCCCATGCAGAAGAGGCTGGGCATCTTCCTGAGCAGTGCCATGCAGCCTTATCCAGAGCTGTGGGCCTTCTGCAAGAAGCTGCTCATCCTCTCCCACGGCCAAGCTATGGTTGAACGTGGATTCTCCATCAATAAAGAGGTGGAGTCAGATAACGTGCAGCAGGACACTGTGGTCACACGGAGGCTGGTGTGTGACTACATCATACAACATGGAGGTGTTACCAAGGTAAGATGACCCCTGCCTGGACTAGTAATATGCTGTTGACTTAAAAGTTGATAGAATCAACATAGTTTGTCTCTTGAGTTTGTCACTGACTCTGGTTCTCTTTTCCCAACCCGATACCCAGGTTCCACTCAGTAAACCGCTACTGGCAAGTGTAGCAAGAGCAAGGACAAGGTATCGTACCCATCTTGAGACCGAAAGAAAGAACAGGGAGGCAAAAGATCAGGCTCTCAAGAAGAAGAAGGCAGAGGACTTTCTTCAGGAGCTGAAGGTGAAGAGGAGACACGTACAGGAGGTATCTGAGGGTCTGGCTAGGGATGCGGACAGGCTGGCTGAGCAGGCTGAAGTGAAGGCAGGGAGCAAGATGGCTGACATGATCTCCAGGTCCAACCTCCTGTGGAGAGGCCATAAGGAGAAGTTGGCAGAACTGGCTCTCCGTGATAAAGAAATCGCTGCTAAAGAGTGCAGAGCTTAGAAGTTGACTGTGTGATCTTAATTTTATTTATTGTTGAGTTGATTTTCATTGTTTGTTGTTCAGGAGTCTCTCTACTCCCCATATTCCCAGCATGGAATAAGTAGCTAGTTAATGTAACCAATGTTAAAAAACAACTTAACTGTGTTAGTCAAACTTTTTTTGTGGTCTGCTGAAATTTTCTTTGATTTTTCACACCTCTGTTTGGCTTGTCTATGGTCTGTGCTGTGGTGTTGTAGCGTAAGTACTCACTACTATGCTGCAATGTTACATCATTCTTCCATAATGCTTTACACAGTCCACATTTTCACATTTGTTTGAGAAATAAATGAACAAATAAAAAAAAATTGTTTTTCTTTGCCAGTAGGTCTGTGAAATAGGCCGTGAAATAGGTATTAAGTTTTTATATAAATGGTCTTAAAAAGGCCTTAAAAAGACTTGAATTTGACTTGAAGAAACCTGTAGGAACCCTGTATCTCTAAAAAGATACGAAAACAAATTGGACTACTCCGGAGAATAAAACATTTTTTTAACATTCAAGGTGAGGAAAACGTTTTATGACTCTCTAATTTAACCAGTCATGGACTATTGTGGGACAGTTTGGGGAGATAATTTCCAAAAACATGACAAGGCAATGTTAATGCTACAAAAACGTGCAGCTCGCATTATATGTGATGTAAGATGGGACCATCCCTCCAGCGAACTGTTTCAAGCCCTAAACATAGAACCTTTTACTGTATGAGTCAGACGTTTGAAATGTCATCTTATGTTTAAATCTTTAAATGGATTTGCACCAGATTATCTAAAAGCAAAATTTAAAAACTTTGGGGCAATTCACTCTAAAAATACAAGATCTTCACAAAGCAACCTGCAGTTGCCAAAAATACAACACTCTTTTGGTGAAAGAACATTCAGTTTCAGTGGTGCAAAGCTCTGGAATGCTTTACCAAGAGACATTAAAGAGCGTAAATCACTAGCCTTTTTTGGTGCGGCCCTCAATAAATCTAAGTTGTAATTTGTAATTTTTTTTTTTAGCTAAAAGTTTTCCTGAATTCCTAATTGTAAATTGTAAGTTTTTCTTTTTTAGAGTGTTTTTTATTTATTTATTTATTTATTTATTTATTTATTTTTTGTTAGTTATTTTAGTTATTTAGAGGGCCATGTGTAAATTATCTATAATGATATTTAGTGTCACTCTTAAATAAAGTTCTTATTATTATATAAATTATTCATACCTCTTGAACTTTTTCACATTTTTCCACCTTACACCCACGAACTTAAAAGTTTTTATTGAGATTTAATGTGAGAGACCAACACAGAGTAGCACATAATTGTGAAGTGAAACGAAAATGATAAATGGTCTTCAAAATATTAAACAAATAAAAATCTGAAAAATGTGATGTGCATTAGTATTCAGCCCCCCTGCATCAATACTTTGTAGAGCCACCTTTTGCTGCAATTACAGCTGCAAGTCTTTTGTGGTATGTCTCTACCAGCTTTGCACATCTAGACACTGAAATTTTTGCCCATTCTTCTTTGCAAAATAGCTCAAGCTCAGCCAGATTGGATGAAGAGCATCTGTGAACAGCAATTTTCAAGTCTTGCCACAGATGCTCAATGGGATTTAGGTCTGGATTTTAACTGGGCCATTCTAACACATGAATATTCTTTGATCTAAACCATTCCATTGTAGCTCTGGCTGTATGTTTAGGGTCATTGTCTTGCTGGAAGGTGAATCTCCTTCCCAGTCTCGTCTTTTGCAGCCTCCAACAGGTTTTCTTCCAGGATTGCCCTGTATTTAGCTCCATCCATCTTCCCATCAACTCTGACCAGCTTCCCTGTCCCTGCTGAAGAAAAGCATCCCCATAGCATGATGCTGCCACCACCATGTTTCGCAGTGGGGATGGTGTGTGCAGGGTGATGAGCAGTGTTAGTTTTCCGCCACACATAG
>NC_083573.1:83550175-83610175 GCF_027579695.1 Neoarius graeffei
TTAAATCTGTGTGCTGATCAGTGCAACGCTACTTGCTGCTGTGTCGCGGTGCAGCAGCCAGCCAGCCAGCAGTGGAGTGCGTACAGTCTATGATCGCTAAATATGAAGCGTGGCTGTCAAAAACGCAAAGAAAGGCAGCTGAAAGCTGAGAGGGACCGGAGAGGCAGGCAACTGGTCACTCAGTTTTTCCCAAAGAAAGGTAGCTATCGCTCACATGTGTGTTCAAAATATTAGCGAATGGTAAATGAACAGTATGAACGTGGTTGGATTAGCCTATCAAGAGAACACTTTTACAGTTTGTACAGTGACATTTTTTAATAACTGAACTGACTTGTGTGATAAACAAGATGAAATATTACGTTATGCTGGTGCTAATAACTAGTGCTAATAACCAGTTTCATAACTAATGGGGTGCCCTAAATATGCACAGATTCAGCCTCAGGGGGACCTCCGCCCTACCAAACCACTGAACCCCCCTTTGGAGAAGGAGGTAAGCAGCAATACAACCCATAAATGCTTTAGGATTGAAGTTTTTAATGAGCGAGCGTAACAGGTGTATAAGACTACGTTCAGACTGCACCCTGAAACGACCCATATCCGATTTTTTTGCCCATATGCGACCTGTATCCGATTTGTTATTGACAATCTGAACGACATAGATCCGATTTTTTCACATGCGACCCAGGCCGCTTGGATATGTGGTCCTAATTCCGATGCATATCCGTTATTTTCACATGCAACTGCAGTCTGACCAGACAGGTCGCATTCATGCGACCTACACGTCATCAACAAGAGACAAACGTCACTATTCTGCGTTGGCTAATCCCGCCTCTTTGGTGGAAAACAACAACATTTGTACAGTTTTCAGAATTTAAATAGACTTTTATAGAATTGATCAAGCTAATGGTGGATTTGGTAGGGACCTGGATGTTAAATCATCCTGTATTACAAGATTATAAGATTGTTCTGGAAATTTCCAGTAATTTGACACCTTTGGTCTCATTAGTCTGCTGCCCACATTAATCAGATTATTGTGCGAGTTCCGCCGCCGCCACAAAAACCACATCGCCAGGTCTCGCCTCATCTCCATGCTTTACTTGCAAACTTGAAGAGTGCGCTTTTTTTTTGTTTACGTATTACGTAGATGTGCTTATTACGTGTCAATTTGCGCATGCGGGACACTTTTGGGTCGTTTTCCATTCATATTGGAGATCGCATACAAGTCTCATATAATTGGTAATGTGAACGGCCTAACAAAAATCAGATTTCACAACAAATCGGATATGGGTTGTTTCAGGTTGCAGTCTGAACGTAGTGTTATTAACACTGAATTTCACCAGAAATCCTTTATTATTCTCTGCCTACTTCTAGTTAGTTTATTTTTGCACGTTTTATAAGCAAATGTGTACTATTTTTGGAGTTTGTTCATTCATTTAAAAAAAAGAAAAAAAAAAAACACTCCTCGCACTTGGATGAGGTCATCCAAGCGCATCGTGCGGGATTCTCTTCAGTCTGCCTGAAGCTCTCTGGAGAGAAGTAAGTAGCTACCAGGGTTCTTGTAATTAATAGTTCCAAAAAATTCATATAAGCATTTATAACACTAAAATGTGCAAGGTAGCGGTATTGTGTAGCTAGCGAAGTGCCATTGTGCTCGCTCTTGTTTTTATTTTCATGTACTTTGTAAAATACAGTAAACTAATGTTAGCCGGAATGTTGCTAGCGAATGTTAGTTCGTAGTTACATCAATACAATATAGTTAGCCTGCATAGTTACTCACGGGGCTAAAGACATTTGTTTGATAGCGTTTAACTTTATTTCGGTATCATATGTCCGCTTAGCAATTTACAGGGGATTTTTCTCATTATGCACGTTATGTTCAAAATCTTTGGGGGTATGCCATGGCTAACTTGCATTGATCCGATCCGAACGGAAAGAAATTTCTTGGTTCGAAGCTTATTAGCAGGAACTGCTACTGATATCGGCAGAGCATTCTAATATTTCAGCGACTCACTTGTGAACTTTGTATTGACTGTTAATTTGTGTCAATATCCAGAAACGTGTTCTGTCATTAAAGCATGTTGGTTGTGAAAATTAAGTTTTTGCTTTTACTATAGTGGCTAGCAACATTGCAATATGTATGTGGTACGAGTTGAATGTACATGTAGCCAACATGGCATGGTTATGCTGTTACTCATTTCATTTTTTAAATTAGGCACATGAGACCAGCCAGAGCTGCCATAACGGAATTTTTTTGTTATTCATGATACAGTGGGGCAAAAAAGTATTTAGTTAGCCACCAATTGTGCAAGTTCTCCCACTTAAAAAGATGAGAGAGGCCTGTAATTTTCATCATAGGTACACTTCAACTATGAGAGACAGAATGGGGGGAAAGAATCCAGGAAATCACATTGTAGGATTTTTAATGAATTAATTGGTAAATTCCTCGGTAAAATAAGTATTTGGTCACCTACAAACAAGCAAGATTTCTGGCTCTCACAGACCTGTAACTTCTTTAAGAGGCTCCTCTGTCCTCCACTCGTTACCTGTATTAATGGCACCTGTTTGAACTCGTTATCAACATAAAAGACACCTGTCCACAACCTCAAACAGTCACACTCCAAACTCCACTATGGCCAAGACCAAAGAGCTGTCAAAGGACACCAGAAACAAAATTGTAGACCTGCACTAGGCTGGGAAGACTGAATCTGCAATAGGTAAGCAGCTTGGTGTGAAGAAATCAACTGTGGGAGCAATTATTAGAAAATGGAAGACATACAAGACCACTGATAATCTCCCTCGATCTGGGGCTCCACGCAAGATCTCACCCCGTGGGATCAAAATGATCACAAGAACGGTGAGCAAAAATCCCAGAACCACACGGGGGGACCTAGTGAATGACCTGCAGAGAGCTGGGACCAAAGCAACAAAGGCTACCATCAGTAACACACTACGCCGCCAGGGACTCATCCTGCAGTGCCAGACGTGTCCCCCTGCTTAAGCCAGTACATGTCCAGGCCCGTCTGAAGTTTGCTAGAGAGCATTTGGATGATCCAGAAGAGGATTGGGAGAATGTCATATGGTCAGATGAAACCAAAATAGAACTTTTTGGTAAAAACTCAACTTGTGTTTGGAGGAGAAAGAATGCTGAGTTGCATCCAAAGAACACCATACCTACTGTGAAGCATGGGGGTGGAAACATCATGCTTTGGGGCTGTTTTTCTGCAAAGGGACCAGGACAACTGATCCATGTAAAGGAAAGAATGAATGGGGCCATGTATCGTGAGATTTTGAGTGAAAACCTCCTTCCATCAGCAAGGGCATTGAAGATGAAACGTGGCTGGGTCGTTCAGCATGACAATGATCCCAAACACACCGCCCGGGCAACGAAGGAGTGGCTTCGTAAGAAGCATTTCAAGGTCCTGGAGTGGCCTAGCCAGTCTCCAGATCTCAACCCCATAGAAAATCTTTGGAGGGAGTTGAAAGTCCGTGTTGCCCAGCGACAGCCCCAAAACATCACTGCTCTAGAGGAGATCTGCATGGAGGAATGGGCCAAAATACCAGCAACAGTGTGTGAAAACCTTGTGAAGACTTACAGAAAACGTTTGACCTCTGTCATTGCCAACAAAGGGTATATAACAAAGTATTGAGATGAACTTTTGTTATTGACCAAATACTTATTTTCCGCCATAATTTGCAAATAAATTCTTTAAAAATCAGACAATGTGATTTTCTGGATGTTTTTTTTCTCATTTTGTCTCTCATAGTTGAAGTGTACCTATGATGAAAATTACAGGCCTCTCTCATCTTTTTAAGTGGGAGAACTTGCACAATTGGTGACTGACAATACTTTTTTGCCCCACTTTAGGTATGCTGCCTTGCTGTTTATTCTACTGTAATACTATTTGGTTTTTGTGCATTTTTTCCATTTCATGTTACCATTTCATGTCACCAATCATTCCTGAAGTGTTAAGCTGGTGGTAATTCAAGTACTGAATGTCGCACAAGATGTGACAGTTTTCTACTGAAATGTAATATAGTGTAAGAATGCATTATTATATGAATGCAGTTTGTACAGTAGTGAGTCTGCCTGAAGCTCTCTGGAGAGAAGCACATGAGACCAGCCAGAGCTGCTATAACGGATTTTTTTGTTATTCATGACAGAATAAACCGCAGTCAATCGGCCGTCGTTGTCTGAGTCATCAATGAACATTTCACAAAGACACAACGCAGAGTCAGACCGGTCACACGAGCGCCATATACAGTTTGCTAGATTAAAAAGTGTTGCTAATAACGGACACCAATCAAGTGTCTGACATGGTTACGTGTGTGGAATATTCACACGTTCTAAACCATTGGTTTCAAATTGAACATATTCCCTTTTTGCAGAACAGTACACACAGCTTTCTACCTAACACATAACAATCCATGGGATTTCCAGAGGTATTTTGATGCTGGGTAGAAAACTTTTTCTATGATTTACAGTATTAGCAGTCACATAACACATTTCACTACCAATTGTCCTAGCACAAGAAGGCATGTGGCAAAATCTTGAATTTTCATTTGTGATTGTAAATGCACCAGAATTAGTCACTGACCAGTTTTCATCTAGTCCCTGGTAGGTTAATACATAAAATGTAATAAAGTCACAAACTCAAGGTCCATGGGCTATCAAAAGTCAAATAATGACAATAGTGCAATTGTGACGAGGGTGGGCGAAGTTGGGGGGCCCAAAATTCTAATCTTTCATGGGGCCCAAAATTTCTGGCAGCGCCCCTGCGGGTGTATAAGGCTAACAGACTGCTTCTGTCTTTACTTCCTGTTGCATTATACTCATCAGGAACAATCAATCGATTATTTATCACAATGATACTTCATTCATTCATTCATTCATTCATTCATTATCTCTAGCCGCTTTATCCTTCTACAGGGTCGCAGGCAAGCCGGAGCCTATCCCAGCTGACTACGGGCGAAAGGCGGGGTACACCCTGGACAAGTCGCCAGGTCATCACAGGGCTAACACATAGACACAGACAACCATTCACACTCACAGTCACACCTACGGTCAATTTAGAGTCACCAGTTAACCTAACCTGCATGTCTTTGGACTGTGGGGGAAACCGGAGCACCCGGAGGAAACCCACGCGGACACGGGGAGAACATGCAAACTCCACACAGAAAGGCCCTCGCCGGCCCCGGGGCTCGAACCCAGGACCTTCTTGCTGTGAGGCGACAGCGCTAACCACTACACCACCGTGCCGCCACAATGATACTTCAGTTGTGTAATTTTAGTCTTTGAGTCATATAGTAAGCATGAGTTCCTGGAATAGGTCATGTTCCTGGATCAACATCCCTTTGTTCTTCCTTCATCACCCCAGTCTCACATTATCTCTGATGTCATCATTGTGAGCCACTACTCCCATTCGTGTAAATTTCCTCCTGACGCACCAGTCAGACCACTGACAGATAAATTACTCTGACAAACTTTAATGTTTGTTAGTAAAATGTCTCGACTTGCTCATGCAACCACTTACTAATAAGTGCTTTCAACATGGGATGCGTTTATGATGAGGTTTCTAACTACCAACAACATTGTCTAAACAGTTTACCAAATGCAGTGGTAACAACGGTCAGTCTGCACAAAGAGGCTGAAAAATCTCACGAGTTAAGTGTGATTTCTACACAGTCAACATCATGCTTTGATCAAATTATTGAATAGTTAATTACAGTCACAAAAATGGAAAAAAAAATACTTTTTTTCGCGGTCCAAATCCTGCGCTCTGATTGGCTGGTGAGCGGGTCCGTATCCTACGATACGGACCCCAGTTACAGACCTCTGGCGACTCGCTCATTCACAACAACAAAAAAACAAACATGGTAGTATTTTTTGTCAACATTTATCTTTTTAAATAAGATTTATTTATAAGATTAGCAAAAATTAGGGCTGTTGAAGTTAATGCGTTATTAGTGCATTAACGCAATTTAATTTGATCGCGATTTTAAAAAATGACGGCGTTATTGGAGGGTACAGTGAATTGGGCTCATCTTGGTAAGAAACAATGCAGATTTTTGCGGGTGACTAGCATGCAAAATAAAGCTAGTTATAACATTAACTTTGTGGTAAAACGTAGCTCTACAACTTGTCAAATAAACCCGCAACATAGTCAGTTAAATTGTAGTCTGCATATGCGATGCGAGTTCCGTTTACTTTCACTTTACCGGGTGAAATGTGTTGATATCTGATGGGCTACGATCGGGAATGTGCACATTCCCTTTTCTCCACCTGTAGATTGTACGTAGCCTAGCGATTTCCAAATAGCCTACTGCTTCACTTGAATGAACTTGCAGGAGTCAAACTACTTCCTCTTTGCTCTTCGAAGTGTAGCTTGCAGCCATTACAGTTGAGAAAAAAAATACAGTCTGTTATTTCTCCAAATTGTATTTTGCACATAGCCTACAGTATGCCCAACAGATGTCTGATAGGCTACATTGGAAAGAATATGCTGCATGCCTAGATCTAATATCAAAACCCAAATGCCAAATATGTGTGCATTAGGCCGATATATTGTCCATCATAGAGAAGATGAGCCTTATAATTGACGGAGCATCAGAGCATATATTCAAATGTTTGCTCTGATGTAGAAATGTATTTGAGTACAATTTAAACAGATGTTTAACGATTTTTTTGCGATTAATCGCGATTAACTACATAATTTTATGAAATTAATCGCGATTAAAAATTTTAATTGTTCGACAGCCTTATCAAAAATCTTATAAATTTTTGCCAGCATTTCTCAGGAGAATAGCATTAATTTTACAGCATGGATAGCGATAACGACAGTCTTCACAGCGAAAGTGAGTTTTACTACCCTGAGGAAGAAGAAATAAAACATTTCAGGAGAAAGCTAAAAACCTCTAACTGTTGCTAACGCCGAGCAAAAACATGGCTGAATCCTGAATGACTCCTATTTGTATAAATAGGGGACTACATAGGCGGCAAAATGTAATTTTTTTTTCCTGCCATAGAAGTGCACTTGTATACCGAGGAGGAAGCCATTTGCATTACAGCCGTGAATGAGGATTCAAAATGGCGGCTCGGCTCGGTTTTCCCTTTCGGGTGCTCTCGTTTTCTGTTAGAATTTGGTAAAGAAAAAAATAAATATATGTTATTTACCAGCTTAAGGTCGGTCCGTATGATGAAATACCGTGAGCTCGGCCTTGAATACTGACCTTGGCCCAGAGGGCCTCGCTCAGTACTTTCAAGACCTCGGTCACGGTATTTCACCATACGGGCCTCCCAGCTGGTAAATAACATATGTAATTCGGTTTGTAATCAGATACTGACTCTGGAAATGTCCATGATGCTCCTGCGCAACAGTGGGAATGGAATCTTTCAATGATATGATGTTCTTTTTCATTTCTGGGGTTAACCAGAATATAAATACTTTAAACTTGACTTGCAATTTAAATAGATCAAAAAGCAAAATGACAGGTCAAGAACTATATATATAGGTTTCCCATCGCCACCATACACCCAAATTATACACTCATCAGCCACTTTAATAGGAACTTGTTCTTGAGTCTAAGATTCCTGTTCTTGGCTGCAGGAGTGGAACCCAATGTGGTGTTCTGCTGTTGCATGCTGAGATGCTTTTCTGCTCACCACGGTTGTAAAGAGTGATACGAGTTACTATATCCTTCCCGGGACCTCGAACCAATCTGGCCAATTTCCTCTGACCTCCCTCTCTTATCAACAAGGCGTTTGTTTCCACCCACAGAATTGTCGCTCACTGTTTTTTCGCACCGTTCTGTGTAAACACTAGAGACTGTTGTGTGTGTAAACCCCAGGAGATCAGCAGTTTCTGGAATACTCAAACCACTCCGTTTGGCTCAAACCAACACCCACAGTGCCGCAGTGAAAGTCACACTTTGAGATCACAATTTTTCCCGTTCTGATGTTTGAAGTGAACATTAACTGAAGCTCTTGATTTGTATCTGCATGATTTTATGCATTGTGCTGCTGTCAAGGGATCGGCTGATTAGAGAACTGCATCAAACAGCAGCTGCATGGGTGTGTGTGTGTGGGGGGGGGAGGACACAGACATCTACTCACTCATAGGTTTTTCCTGCATTTTGACCATTTTCTACATTGTAGAACATTAATGAAGACATCAAACTATGAAATAATTCCATATATGTTCCATATGTTACGTGGTAAAAAAAAAAATGTTAAAAGAAACAAATGACATGTTTCACATTTTAGATTCTTCAAAGTAGTCACCATTTACCTTGATGACGCTTCACACACTTACCATTATCTTACGCAGCTTCATGAGGTAGCCACCTGGAATGCTTTTCAATTAACAAGTGTGCCTCGTCAAAAAGTTAATTAGTGAAAATTCTTGCCTTCTTAATGCGCCTGAGATCAAACAGTAAGTAGCAAATAATAAAAATACAGTAAATAGCCCTATTCAACACCACAACTGTAGTAATCCATATTATAATAATAATAATAATACATTTTATTTCAGGCGCCTTTCAGGGCACTCAAGGTCACCTCACAATACACATAAATGACAGTAAAAAGAGCAAAAAAGACAATATAAATGCAAGTAGTAGTAGTGGATGACCAGTTATAGTGAGTAGGCAAGTTTGAAATGGTGGGTTTTTAAACGGGTTTTGAAGATGGATAATGAGTTAAATGTTCCTGATGTCAGGGGGGAGGGAGTTCCAGAGGCGAGGGGCAGAGTGGCTGAAGGCTCTGGACCCCATGGTGGACAGATGGGCAGAGGGCACAGTGCGGCTGATGGAGGAGGCTGACCTGAGTGTCCGGGAGGGAGTGCTAATGTGGAGAAGGTCGGAGAGGTATGGGGGGGTGAGGTTGTGGATGGCCTTGAAAGTGTGGAGCAGGATTTTAAAGTCTATGCGAAATTTGACAGGAAGCCAGTGGAGTTGTTGGAGAACAGGAGTGATATGATTGATGGATGGAGTTCTAGAGACAATACGAGCGGCTGAGTTCTGGACCACTTGGAGCTTATGGATGGACTTGTGGGGGAGACCGAAGAGAAGGGAGTTACAGTAATCTAGGCGGGATGTGACTAAAGTATGGACCAAGATGGCAGCGCTATTGGAAGTAAGGGACGGACGGAGGCGGGTTAATATTACGAAGATGGAAGTAGGCCGACCGGGTAACATTATTAATGTGGGTTTGGAATGACAAAGAGCTGCCAAGGACGACACCCAGGCTCTTAACTTGAGGGGAGGGGGAAACAGAGTTGTTGTCAATGGGGATAGTGAATCTGGGAGTGAGAGTGGATTTAGAACCAATGAGGAGGACCTCAGTTTTATCACTGTTGAGTTTGAGAAAGTTGGAGGAGAGCCAGGATTTGATTTCCTGTAAACAGACACGGTGGAGGTGGGTTTAGAGGAGAGGTAGAGCTGGGTGTCGTCCGCGTAACAATGGAAATGGATGTTGTATTTACGGAAAATACGACCAAGAGGAAGGAGAAAGATGATGAACAAGGTTTCCCCAGGTTTGACCACCATAAATTTAAGACTTTAAGACCTTTTTAAGACCACTTAAATGAGAATTAAGACCTACATCGCACCCATTATGCGGTCGTAGAACACCAGATCAAATTCCCAATAATGACAAATGTTTCAAGTAAAAATACCTTTTATTATAAAAGTTATATACTTAAAAGTCATTATGTGCATTGCTTGTCGAATCTTCACATTCAAGACAAGCAAGACCGAATTTTGTTATGTAAGATGTTTTGTTTTTTTCCACAGGAGAATGTTGTAGCGACTTCTGAGTCTGGGAACACAGCCTTAAAGAGTTCGCTTATGCCCTCATTTCGAGCTGTACGAGAGGTGTTCCATAATTGTTTTTAAAATCCAGAGCACCTCTGCCCGAAGTGTCGGGGTTCCACCGACACCCATCATGCCACTGCTCGGCCCTTGTGCTGTTGCTAGCCTTGCCGATGATGTCTGGCTTGGCTGATGCTGCTGACATTCGACAGTGGTGCTAGTGCCAACTCCAGGTGCATTCGGAGATTGAACCGTGCAGAACTGAGCGATGGGCTGGTGGCGGTGGAGGGCAGATGCAATGTGCTTTGAGCTCTTCATGTGAGACTCTAAAGCGAAATGACCTATAGTGGACAACTTGAAGGTCTTTGGACAAACACAGCATCTTGCTTCAACGTCACTTCCAGGAACCTCCCTCACCCAATCACGATATCTTTCATCTGAAAGCCACTGCTGATTAAAACGACACTTCCCCGTGCTGCGATTCGCAGAGTCTCCTCTCCACCACGGACTCTGACGATTGCGCCGGCGCGAAAATGTATCAATATTGTTTCTTTCTTTGCGCATACTCCAAGAAATTCACTGATGTTACGCAAAACCCACGTTTTCACATTGTAGAATAGTATGAGTAAATTTAAGACCTTTGTTTAAAAAATTAAGACTTGGGCAAAGCAATTTAAGACTTTTTAAGGCCTTAATTTTGGAATATTAAATTGAAGACTTTTTTAAGACTTTTAAGACCCAGCAGCTACCATGATAAATAGGATGGGATCAAGGACAGAGCCTTGGGGAACACCAGAGGAGAGGGGAGAGGGTTGATGTGAATGTCTTTAGCTGGATGAACTGAGTGCGGCCAGAGAGGTAGGAAATGAACCAGTCCAGGGGTGTGTCAGATAATCCAATAGATGCTAGCCTGTTGAAGAGGATGGTGTGGGAGACGGTGTCGAAGGCCGCACTCAGATCAAGGAGGATAAGAATGGATGATGGTCCAGAATCAGCTGCCATCAGGAGGTCGTTGGTGAGCTTTAGAAGAGCGGTCTCTGTGCTATGACGTGGGTGGAAACTAGACTGGAACTGTTCATCTCATCTCATTATCTCTAGCCGCTTTATCCTGTTCTACAGGGTCGCAGGCAAGCTGGAGCCTATCCCAGCTGACTACGGGCGAAAGGCGGGGTACACCCTGGACAAGTCGCCAGGTCATCACAGGGCTGACACACAGACAACCATTCACACTCACATTCACACCTACGGTCAATTTAGAGTCACCAGTTAACCTAACCTGCATGTCTTTGGACTGTGGGGGAAACCGGAGCACCCGGAGGAAACCCACACGGACACGGGGAGAACATGCAAACTCTGCACAGAAAGTCCCTCACCGGCCACGGGGCTCGAACCCAGGACCTTCTTGCTGTGAGGCGACAGCGCTAGCCACTACACCACCGTGCCGCCCGGAACTGTTCATAGAGGTTATTATTATGGAGATGAGCATGAAGCTGGGATGCCACTACTTTTTCCAAGATTTTTGAAAGAAATGGTAGGTTAGAAATCGGACGAAGGTTATTGAAGTTGTTAGGATCAGAACCAGGTTTCTTGAGAATAGGTGTTACAGCCGCAGATTTGAGAAATGATGGAACAGAGCCAGAGGTTAGGGAGGTGTGAATGATGGCAGTTATCAGGGGCAACAGAGAGGGAAGGCATACAGTGACTAAAGAGGTCGGCAGTGGGTCGAGCTGGCAGGTGGATGTTTTTGATTTCAGGATGAGGTCAGAAATTACATTAGGAGAGGGGAGTTGGAAGCTTGAGAACAGTTGAAAGAGGGGGGCATGAGAAGCCAGAGGAGACGGATTGCAGGATGAGTGAGGGGTCAGTTGCTGGTGGATCTTACTTATTTTTGCATTAAAAAAAAAGTGTCATTATAGAGAGTTACAGTGTTCTGTGGAGTAGAAATGAGGGGGAAAAGAGTCCGGGGGGGGGGGGGGGGGGGGGCGTAGTATTTTGTTCAGCACTGAGACTAGGGCCCTGGTGTTCCCATCACCAGCACTGATCAAACCAGCATAATATTGGGATTTGACTGAGGAAAGGGTGTTTTTATAGTAAATGATGTGGGAGTGATACATTTCCTTGTGAACAGAGAGTCAAGAACCGAACAACTAAGAAAAGAGAAACGACATCCATCATTACTTTAAGACATGAAGAAGTGTCTTTTTGTTAATAAAATAAATAAATAAATAAAAAATAAAGAAAACCAGCGAGTTAGAAGGGGTGTCTAAACTTTTGACTGGTATGCCTGAACAAACCGGATTCAGCCAGATGGTGTTTTACGTATGCACTGAGTGAGAGTTATACGGGTTAAATATTTTATGTATGGTGACGTTTCTTCTGTTGATTTGCCAAGTCAAATTCTTGCTTGTGTTTAAAGTTTATATAGTACGTTTTACTTCCCAAAAATCTCAATGCTTTAAATATAAATGATGAAACGAAGTATTTCTAATATAATGCAAAGGCAGTGAGAGCTACACTGATTATGTTTAGCTATGAATCTGTTGGACATGCTCCAAATCATAAAGCGTATAATTAATTAATTAATAAGGAAAAAAAAAACTATTAATACTATGAATAGGAAAAGTCAGGGCGGCACGGTGGTGTAGTGGTTAGCGCTGTCGCCTCACAGCAAGAAGGTCCTGGGTTCGAGCCCCGTGGCCAGCGAGGGCCTTTCTGTGTGGAGTTTGCATGTTCTCCCCATGTCCGCGTGGGTTTCCTCCGGGTGCTCCGGTTTCCCCCACAGTCCAAAGACATGCAGGTTAGGTTAACTGGTGACTCTAAATTGAGCGTAGGTGTGAATGTGAGTGTGAATGGTTGTCTATGTGTCAGCCCTGTGATGACCTGGCGACTTGTCCAGGGTGTACCCCGCCTTTCGCCCGTAGTCAGCTGGGATAGGCTCCAGCTTACCTGCGACCCTGTAGAAGGATAAAGCGGCTAGAGATGATGAGATGAGATGAGGAAAAGTCAAACAAGTACTTTAATTTTTAACCTGAACTTATGAAGCATCTACTGAGTTACAAAAATATAGTGTTTGTAATGCTATCTGAAATGATATTTGAACGTTTGAAGGCAATAAAATAAAAAATAATTTGGATTAAAAACCAGGAGCATCAGCGACACGGTAGCTCACATGGCGGTACCATGAGAAACCAGACTCGTTTATAATTAGCCAAGTTGTTCTTCAAAACAAAACAATCAGAATCAAAATCCATTGAAAAGTCAGGAAGGACTTTTGTGATTTTCCTGAACGTTCGCTAAAATCAGCCTAATTAGCGACTTGTTAACGAGAAATCACAAAACCACGGAGTAACTTTCCTCCAGACTGATTAGATCTTCCAAACAAAACAATCAGAATCAAAATCCATTGAAAACTCAGGGAGGAAGAGCAATTTTTGTGAATCGTGGAAGAATGACGGATGCCATGTGATGGCAATAGCTCATCGCCCTACGGCCAGTGAACTAAAAAGAGAGCGAGAAAGAGAGTGAGAGAGATTCTAATTTTGAAAAATAAATCGAACAGAAACAAGTACAAACGCGTCCATGAAAAAAATGGTGGCTTGAAACATGTTGGAAATCAGTAGCCTGGCAAGCCAGACTAAATGTGAATATTTAGTCTGGCCTCGATCCGTAGACATTTCCGAAGCGGGTAGGAGGAACAAACCGCTGTCTTTCAAACGGTCTCTGTGCGTATAGGCCAACGCTCTGACCAATCAGCGCAACAGTGACTGTGACGTAGTCAGAGCGCGCAGTGGGGGAGGCCTTGAAATAAATAATTTTTCAAAATGCGTATTAATTAATAAATAGGTTCTAGATATTAAGAAGTTTGGAGATAATGACCACAAGTTTGGAGTCTGTACCACATACACATTTTTTTCCAAGTGTTTTTCAAGGGTTTGCTTAAACTGTTTTTGAGAGTTTTTATTTAGTGGTGTTTGGTGAAATAATTTCCCTTACATTTAAAATAACGGGAAAATAAGAAACAATCAAAAAGTAATGTTTCAAAGCTGTTTATTAATTCTTCGTACTGCACAAACTAGCCCCATCCTTTTGGCTACGAGCGGAGCCAGCTGGTAGATCAGACTTTTGCCATAGCCGGTCGGCAAAACAGTGAAAACGTCCTTCTTGAAAAGGAATGAGCGGAGAGCCTCTTCCTGCTCATGTTTCAACGAAAACTCCAAGTCTAATTCTTCTAAAACTGATTCCAAAGCGGAGTCAAACGCGCGCTGTTCACTAGCCTGTAGCCATCTTTCCTGTTGTGCTTTCTCCAGCGTCGCGCAGCTTTGTCGTCACTCCTGCAAAAGCCCGCCCAAAGAATCCAAACAAAAACCTTGCGTTGTGATTGGCGGGCACGATTTGATGCCCGGGGTGTTTTTGTTTATATGGTGCGAGGCTAGACCCACTCGCTAGGCAAAAAATATTTTTGGCCGCTAGGCGGGTGGGTCTAGTTTACTAGGCTAGGAAACCAGAGGACTCGATATAACCGTCCCAACCTTCATCACAAGCCACACATCGCCTTTGAAGAAGTTTTAATCACAGGCCCTCAATGACAAAGTGGCTGAACTGTAATTGACACCACAGCCATTGCGTTGCCATAATAAGAGCTTTATGACCCTTTCCTGCCCTGCCCATGTCACTCACACACACTCCTTCCTCAATCAGAGGAGCTTTGATGAATCACACTGCTGCCATTCAAGACTACTCCTCAATGAATCATGGACTTTTGTTTGAAATTGTCAATGTTAATCTGTAAAAATAATGGCACTCCCCCCAAAAAAATTATATATATATATATATATATATATATATATATATATATATATTTTTTTTTTTTGGTGGAGGCTTATGCAAACATGACGTGCTGATTTTCCAAAAGCTTTTTCATCCTCTAAATTCAGAAACTACATTGTTTTTTTAGTCTGTGACTAAAAAGTGACTTTTCTTTAAAAAATAAAAATCTCTGACTTGCAGAGGGCAGCACTGAGTAACCAAGCCTCTCAAATTATTCCGAACAGACCACACCTCAGAGAACCAAACCCTCCACATCCAAAATTGCTCTGTTCTGTTTTCCAGCTGCTAGATGTATTAACACCCCCAGAAAAAAAAAAATTCAATGCCAGCTGGACTTTGAATAACTTTCCCATGAATTAAAAGACAGTGAATGGGTTGGGAAAAGAAAAGGGGTTTTAGACACATCTTTACATCTAGAGGAACGATACACTTCCCTAAAGTAATAAGGCTTTAGAGTAAGAAGAATAAAGAACTGGCGTTTTGAACACCAATAGTCTAAACAGTGACTGATCTCAGAAGTAATCATATAAAATCTTTGATTAAAACCATAAACACAGGCAGTTTCTTACCATATCCCACTTGGCATTAATTTTCTCTTTCTCAAACTTGGCAAACTCGCGGCGGTCATGAATGATCATGAGCAATTTCCAGATTAACAGAAGGGCTAGTCCAATCAGCACGATTCCTGCAACCACTCCAGCCACGATGGGGATGATATCAGGACCAGCTGGGCATTCTGGGAAACAAAGGAAAAATGATGCAGCAAATTTCCACTTCAACACATTTCAGTTCTAGTCGACATTCCAACATTACACAATCCATTTGCTCAGCGAGTTTCCTTTAATATACACCGCCAGCCTTTGAACACGCCAGGGTTTGAACATGTGGTACTTTTTTTTTTTTTAAACCTATGTTTACCCCAGTGTTGGCAATAAAATTCAAACAAGTGCTCCATATTATAACTAAAAGTTTGTATTTAAGGACATCATCCACTCTCAGATACAACCCCGATTCCAAAAAAGTTGGGACAAAGTACAAATTGTAAATAAAAACGGAATGCAATGATGTGGAAGTTTCAAAATTCCATATTTTATTCAGAATAGAACATAGATGACATATCAAATGTTTAAACTGAGAAAATGTATCATTTAAAGAGAAAAATTAGGTGATTTTAAATTTCATGACAACACCACATCTCAAAAAAGTTGGGACAAGGCCATGTTTACCACTGTGAGACATCCCCTTTTCTCTTTACAACAGTCTGTAAACGTCTGGGGACTGAGGAGACAAGTTGCTCAAGTTTAGTGATAGGAATGTTAACCCATTCTTGTCTAATGTAGGATTCTAGTTGCTCAACTGTCTTAGGTCTTTTTTGTCATATCTTCCGTTTTATGATGCGCCAAATGTTTTCTATGGGTGAAAGATCTGGACTGCAGGCTGGCCAGTTCAGTACCCGGACCCTTCTTCTACGCAGCCATGATGCTGTAATTGATGCAGTATGTGGTTTGGCATTGTCATGTTGGAAAATGCAAGGTCTTCCCTGAAAGAGACGTCGTCTGGATGGGAGCATATGTTGCTCTAGAACCTGGATATACCTTTCAGCATTGATGGTGTCTTTCCAGATGTGTAAGCTGCCCATGCCACACGCACTAATGCAACCCCATACCATCAGAGATGCAGGCTTCTGAACTGAGCGCTGATAACAACTTGGGTCGTCCTTCTCCTCTTTAGTCCGAATGACACGGCATCCCTGATTTCCATAAAGAACTTCAAATTTTGATTCGTCTGACCACAGAACAGTTTTCCACTTTGCCACAGTCCATTTTAAATGAGCCTTGGCCCAGAGAAGACGTCTGCGCTTCTGGATCATGTTTAGATACGGCTTCTTCTTTGAACTATAGAGTTTTAGCTGGCAACGGCGGATGGCACGGTGAATTGTGTTCACAGATAATGTTCTCTGGAAATATTCCTGAGCCCATTTTGTGTTTTCCAATACAGAAGCATGCCTGTATGTGATGCAGTGCCGTCTAAGGGCCCGAAGATCACAGGCACCCAGTATGGTTTTCCGGCCTTGACCCTTACGCACAGAGATTCTTCCAGATTCTCTGAATCTTTTGATGATATTATGCACTGTACATGATGATGTGTTCAAACTCTTTGCAGTTTTACATTGTCGAACTCCTTTCTGATATTGCTCCACTATTTGTCGGCGCAGAATTAGGGGGATTGGTGATCCTCTTCCCATCTTTACTTCTGAGAGCCGCTGCCACTCCAAGATGCTCTTTTTATACCCAGTCATGTTAATGACCTATTGCCAATTGACCTAATGAGTTGCAATTTGGTCCTCCAGCTGTTCCTTTTTTGTACCTTTAACTTTTCCAGCCTCTTATTGCCCGTCCCAACTTTTTTGAGATGTGTTGCTGTCATGAAATTTCAAATGAGCCAATATTTGGCATGAAATTTCAAAACGTCTCACTTTCGACATTTGATATGTTGTCTATATTCTATTGTGAATACAATATCAGTTTTTGAGATTTGTAAATTATTCCATTCCGTTTTTATTTACAATTTGTACTTTGTCCCAACTTTTTTGGAATTGGGGTTGTAGTAATGTACTATTATATTAAGCCAAGATTTGTCTTACAGTTGATATTAGATATTATTCTATCCACATTCACTGGATATGAGCAATCACGCACTCTGATTGGCTACTCTACTGCTAGGCTATCAGCATATATACCGCAAGTAGAGAAAAATAAAATGGCGGCGCGTGTTGCTGAACCATCAGAGGACAAAGCAGAAACTCTATTCGAAAACAACCCCCCCCCCAAAAAAAAGGAATAAAAGTATTGGATGGTAAGAACATATCACATTTTTCACAAATTGCTACCATCATTTTGCCGGTTTGTTTACATTCCAAGTAGAAATGACTGTCAGATGTTTTGTATAAAGTTTTTATGTATCAAATTTGCAAAAACTAATGCTCGGTTTCTCAAAATACAGTGAAATGTGGATAGAATAAACACAGTTATTCCATTCAATCTCGTCGTACATGGCTTGTAGTGCACTCAGTACTGCACGCCTCATTGGCTATCAGCTCATGTACGACTTGATTTCGTGGAATAACTTAATTAGTATCAACTCTAAGGCATGTATACGTTGTGCGCTATAACATGTTCGTATTATCAATCTTTCCCAGATAAAGCTACAGTCCTCTGTTCTACCCGTTTCTAATGGTATGTTCAGAATAAACGTGGTAAGAGCGTCAAAATACGTTCGAAGTTCGTGGGCTCTTGGTGATGTAGAAGAAATAAGCGGCTACATGTTCATTCAGAATGTTTCATATTGCAAGCTTTATTTAAATGAGAACTGAAGTCATTTTTAAACTTGCTTTATTTCGTAATTAACATATTATTCAATTACGCTTTCGGTTTTAGTAACCTTATATCGTGACTCATATTGGCACCAAGTATAATATTTAATTGCAATTATCGACCTATTCGGTTTTTAGCCATGTTGAATTTAGTTTGTTTGGTCCACGGAAGGGCGTCAATTATCCGCGTGATCTTCACGAGACTTGTGCGAGACTTCGAAACGTGAAGTGCCAGCCAGGTGTCACTGCCGCCATTTTGAAAACTGTTTTCTAAATGAAACATTGCACAAAAACGAGTTTAATTGATGATTACTGCCTACTTTTGACAACGTTGGCAGATGTTGGTCACTTTGATTTCCGCTGTACGTTTTACTTCCGTCCTACGATGTCTTGCACAGGTCTCAACGAATCTCGTTTACGGCCATTGCTTTGACATACGGACTGATATATTACATAGCATATTTCAAAACACTCATAACTTGCTATAGCAGCGACAAAATAGCGATCAGAAATACATTCCTATATTTAATTAAAAAAATTTGCCTTCAGTTCTCCTTTAAAGGGGCCGCAAAGCAAACACACGTAAACCGGTATCTTTGTTTCGACTGATCAGTTAGCTTAAGGAAATCTTTTAAATGTGACCATCAGAAAATAATCAACAATTATGATTACATGTTCGGTCAGAAAATAAACTAATTAAAAACCATGTGTGTCATGTGACTTGTATTGATTCCAAGTGCCAAGTTCAATGTTACTGCGAGTTGGCCTAGTGGTTAGCGTGTCCGCCTCTCAACTTGCGGTCAGACCATACCAAAGACCATCATAAACACAGTCCTTACTGCCATCTGGTGAGGCACGCTGCAATACAGATGCGAGTAGGGAGTCAAACTCTTGTGGTTACCAGAGGACTGCCCCCCCACTATAACCCTAGCTATATAATAGGTGAGCGGAAGAGGGCTACTGAAACAGATCAGTGCCACCCAGTGTGCATTGTGGCATGGGAAGGACTTTGATTGAAGATACAGTTTATAGGACATGTTTACTAGCCTAGGTCTTTAACATCAAATATTACTGTGTGTGTACCCTACATTAAAGTAGCTGTGGATTTGGTTTGGTGGCCAATTAATTGCGTTTGTGCATAAAAATAAGCATTCTGGAGTAAAAATGTTGCATATAAAGTGTCTTGAGCCATTCCACTGAATCGGTGCCATTTCCGTCCCTAGAAAATTATATGTATAAATGCACATAAAAATGTACTTTAAAATACATTTCCTTATTATGCAGAATGTCCTGCACATTGATCTGATTTCAAATTTAAGATATATAATTGTAAGGATTAATAAAAAACTACCTAAAACACTGAAAAATAGCATGTGTTACCTGTCCCCGCACTCTATACTTAACTATGAAATATTATGATTAAAATCCTTCAGAAACAGTATTTCTTTTGCACTCTTGTGTGACTCCATATCCTATCAATGGTTTAAATATATATTTTTTTTCATAAGAAATCCACAATCTCTTAGTTAAAATACACATTTTAGTCGTGTCCCTGGGTTTTCACTCAGTCCTGTTACCCAAACATATATTACCCCATCTGACAAATTTGGAACATTCCATAAATCACATGCTCAACAGGAAGTTACATCAGTTGTGTCTTCTGAAGGCCATGGGAAGACCAAAAGTTAGTTCTCTCATTTACTTTTCTGTATATTTGATGATTTTTTTTTTAACTTTGACTGATAAGGTCAAATGTCAACATACTGTCCTGTTACTTAAATTATTTCTTAGATATTTGTTTATTTTAAAAATACAGATTTTTGGTAAATCACTAGAATGTGCTAAGTGTGGTCATGCTATTAGCGACGACGCCATGTGGCTTAATTCCATGTATTAGCTAATCCTAGGCTAAAAACTCAGTCCTGTTACTTTCAGAGTTTTGGTAACAGGACTGAAAAAAAAATGCAGCCATCTTTGACTTCCAAACCTTGTAACGTAGCCTGAGGTTGACAAATACACATTTTGAATAGTTAAATACGTGTTATTATAATCAGTGTTGAAAAGATATAACAAATTAAGTTTAATTTGGGAGTGGTACAACAAGCAAAGGCGGCACGGTGGTGTAGTGGTTAGTGCTGTCGTCTCACAGCAAGAAGGTCCGGGTTCGAGCCCCGTGGCTAGCGAGGGCCTTTCTGTGTGGAGTTTGCATGTTCTCCCCGTGTCCGCGTGGGTTTCCTCCGGGTGCTCCGGTTTCCCCCACAGTCCAAAGACATGCAGGTTAGGTTAACTGGTGACTCTAAATTGACCGTAGGTGTGAATGTGAGTGTGAATGGTTGCCTGTGTCTATGTGTCAGCCCTGTGATGACCTGGCGACTTGTCCAGGGTGTACCCCGCCTTTCACCCATAGTCAGCTGGGATAGGCTCCAGCTTGCCTGCGACCCTGTAGAACAGGATAAAGCGGCTAGAGAAAATGAGATGAGACAACAAGCAAATGGCACCCATTCAGTGGAATGTCCCTCTTGCAAACAGACACATCATGGGGAATAGGGAAATGGGGAAACCTGCCACCACAATTCTTCATTTCTTCTCCATTGTACTTGGGAACTGTTTGAACAGAACCAAAATTTACACAACTGTTTTCTCTAGTAGTGCTGTAGTACTTGAGACCGGTCTTGGTCTCAAGACCACTTTTGAAGGTCTTGGTATCGACCGCATTTTTACTCGGTCTTGTCTAGTCATAGATGACTCTTGATCCCCCCCCCCCCCAAAAAAAAAGACCGGTCAAGACCACAACTGCGGGTATTTCACTGAATTGCCTGTGCATTATCTGATTTATTTATTTGTTAACATCATTACTGTGACTGGATGTAAAACTTCCTGCTTCAAATGCAACCAATAATGTGACTCATTGCTAATTCGAAGTTATCAACCCTCTCCTACCCTCCATCTCTCACACACTCATCTGGTCCTGGTCTTGACTCGGTCTCGCCCTGCCTTGGTCTTTACTTGGTCTCAACCCCTCAAAGTCTTGGTCTTGATACACTCTGGTCTTGGTCATGACTTGGTCTCGGTTTAGGTGGTCTCGACTACAACACTATTTTCTAGTATTTTTTAGAGCAGAGCACTTATAAATTTCAATTGGTTTCCGCTGAACCACATCATAGCTCATTATCAGAAAGTTACCCGGACTTAAACTTTTTTCTGATGCTCCCACAGCCCAAGATGCGCCATCAATGAGCTCAATGTCCAGAGACGCTGGCTCACATAGAAAGTGAACAACCTGCTCTGACGCTCTTGCTGCATTTGGTCTGAATGTAGAGTATTAAGCTGAACCAAAATATTAATAGGGCAATTCCATGTAAATGTCAACCTCACCATGCAAAAATAAAGCAACATGTAATACATCAAAACCACTCCCAGAGATATCACCTAGGCCTGTATTTTACAGATGTGAATAAGTTGAACCAATTTGTAACCAACCTAATATGTCACTGTCAGTCTTTCTTTCTTATAATGTAAACCCCAAGCTAAAATCAACTTTGATCATGTACAATTCTATATTATTGCCACAAGCCACAGAAATGTATGCTAAAATCCACAAAACAGCAAAACAATAGCCATCCTAAATATTATTTAAGAACTTTGATAGTTTTAGCTGATATTTAGAGAGTTTTTCAAAGGGTTATGGTGGTTAAATTGCTGATTTTCTAAACATATGCCATGTCTATTTCAGACGCGTCACATCCATAACGGAATTTCGTCACATCCATAACGCTGACTTTTCCTTCCAAAACTCTGCATGAAATACAAAATATTTTAAACAAAGATTTTTTAATATTCACCTTGGACCCCTCTATCAAATGGATATCTCCATTTCGACATTAGGTTTACAATTTCACAGAGTTTGATAAAAATGTACAGTCACCCAAGAAAAGTGATACTTTTTCTGTCACATCCATAACGCATCTTTTATTGCCATTTTCTGGCATGCCCTAGATGTACTATGGGAATTGTTCTTGTTCTATCACTTCTCCAGTATGGTACAGCCTTAAAATATGCAACACCTGTTTAAATACTGGGAGACAATAAAACATGCACTGGGTCATTTGTTGCCATTTTGAGTTCAAGTGTCACGCCCATAACGCTGGAATTGCTCAATACCGGATGTTCAAAAACCTTTGACTGGCAGTGTACACTTCTGAGGTGCCCTATGGCATGTATGAGGGCAAGTCAAAAAATTCTAAGACAAATGAAAAAAAATCTTTATTTACGAAAATAAAGCTATTTCTCTACATATCCTCCATTTAAGTCTAAACACTTCTGCAAGTGATGTTTCCATCAGAGAATTCCTTCTTTGTATTCCTTTTTTGAATTCTTTTGAAATTATAACATCTGTCTTAGAACTTTTTGACTTACCCTCGTACAGGAAATATGTAGCTGAGAAATTTCGTAGCACGTGAAACAGTTTTGTTTATTGTGTAAAGCTTGGCAACATATTAAAAATTTACCTAAAGTCTTGACGACATGGACCTCAGTGTGGTTAGTGACAGAGTAGGTGTAGTAGAACCAGCAGTCGTTAGCGTCTCTCTCCTTGCAGTGTATGAGTGGGAAGGTTTGTACAGGCTGAGGAAGGTCCTCCCTCGCTTTCACCTTAATCAGAGTGAAGTAGCTGCAATCTCTGTCACAAGTGTCCTTCTTTTCTCCTGTACCAAAGGCTTGGCATTGCACACACTCCCTGTGAAACAACATGCTGTTTGTTATGCATCTGACTATGATTAGCTTTCATTCATTCATTCATTCATTCATTCTTCCACTTTTCCTGGTCATGGTTTGTCATGGCAACAGGCTGAGAAGGTCAGTCCAGACTTGTCCATCCTCCACCACAGCTCCTCCTGGAGATCTGCAAGTCAACCATGCCCACCCAAGGGCCTGCCCAGGGACTCCATTCAATAGGATGTACCCGAGACAGCTCGACAGGAGCCATGCAGGGTCAAACCACCTTCCCTGGCTCTTCTGAATTCACAAGAGTAGCAGATCTACTCTGAAGCTCCTGGACTGTCAAGCTCCTCACCCTATCACAGGGACTAAAGGCTCAAGTATACTACAGCACACATGATCCACATTTCCCAGATTCTGTTTCTGCATGGACTGTGCACACTGACTGCCCATGTGCGAAACAAGAACAACGTTATAAAACCACTGGCATGGGCTTGAGTGTGTCTCCTTCCAACAACAGCATTAAACATGCTAGCTTATCTTCTCTCGAGGTCGCCATACTGCAAACGGTTGTGCATTTAAACACTGCTGCCCTGAGCCGATCTGTCAGTCAATCTTACACTCTCCTTTTCCATCACTCATAGAAAAAAATCTCAACCTCCTCCACCAGAAGCATGCCATCAATCAACTTGTACATGGGAATGTGTATGGCATCTGTGGTTAGCGTTATAGATACCTATACCACAGCATTGTTGAATTCCTGAACCTGACTGTCTGGATTAATTTTGCCTCACAGCATGGCTCTAAAAATATTGCAGACGTAACAAATGCTTTATATTAAATGTGCTCGTTCTAGTACAGTAACATTTCTATAATAGTAATAGCTCATTCACTGGGACTAATAATAGTGTACAATGGACGATTGCTGATATGGTGAAAAAGTTTTGTGAAAGGAGATGCTTAATGAACATTTATGGAAAGAGTCTTGAGTGTTAGGACTTTATCAGTAAGCAAAAGCCTTCAGGATAGCACACTTCGTGTTTTCCGGTTATTCTGTAACAAGATAAGCTGCATTTTGTCATATTGACAAGAGAGAAAGAGAGGCTGGTGAGAAAATGTTTGTTTAGAACTGGTATAATTTAAGTAATAAGAGGAACTAACTTTGTTGATGCATTACTGGTATGGGGAGGAGCATGTGCAAGCTCTGACCTCTATATCTTTTTAGAAGAGACGGTACTTAACATTATGGCACCCTGCTACTGAAACTTTAGTTTGGCTGTTGCAAACAACTCACTTTTTTTTTTCTTAAAGACAAAAACGCTAAAAGAACAAGCTAATTTTTGAAAATGGAAGGACTTTGAACAGTTCATGGATAGCTGCTTCATGGAGTACACTACCTGAAGAACAAACCAACCACAAGAAATGCGCAAAAACAAACAATTGCGATGCCAAGCAGAAATTGACGCCATAAGGTAATAATTAAAAAACGTTCTTAGAGACACATTACATCAAGTCTCAACGCGTTTACAAAATAAAACAATTGTAAAATTAACTAAAAGAAATGAAAATGCAATACTATACTCCACCATACAGGCAGAACAGACACACTCAACAATAAAATAAATAAATATGAAAAAAACCTGAATGAAACCATACTCAGCATTCAATGCTAAAGCAAGAGAGACAATATCATTTTTTTCTGCAAGGACACTACAGACAACCTGGATGAAAAACACTTTATGCACTCGGCCCTAAAACTTAGTCAAAACAGTCAATAAAATCACATTTCACTGCGCTTTTATAGACTCAGATCGAAAAATAAAATCAAGGTGAGTAATAAAATTCAAACCCTTCAAGCAAAAAGAATTGGTTATACAGAAAGGCAGGGAACTCAAAACAACAAAGTACAGCATGAACAATCAACAAGCGACCAAAGAAGAAGGTTAAAAAAAACAACAAGTGAAATAATGAGACAAGCATACATCATCGAAGCCGATTCATTACTGGGAAAAAGAAAGCCATCTTAATGTGGCGAATTGAAAATACAATAAGCTTTTCAAAGCAATGATTGAAGGAAAAACCTGAAATCAGCAAAGAAGAAGAGGAGAAATGGAGCAATGTTGAAAATAAGTAGCTGCTGGCTATTTGTAGTGAAAATTTAATTTCGTATCAGATAAACATGTGATGCATTATTTATAAGAAGCCGAGAACTGTTTCAACTCGTTTCTGCTGAATTGGTTTATATTAAAAAAAATAAATAAATTATATGTACACTACCGTTCAAAAGTTTGGGGTCACCCAGACAATTTTGTGTTTTCCATGAAAAGTCACACTTATTTACCACCATAAGTTGTAAAATGAATAGAAAATATAGTCAAGACATTTTTCTGGCCATTTTGAGCATTTAATCGACCCCACAAATGTGATGCTCCAGAAACTCAATCTGCTCAAAGGAAGGTCAGTTTTATAGCTTCTCTAAAGAGCTCAACTGTTTTCAGCTGTGCTAACATGATTGTACAAGGGTTTTCTAATCATCCATTAGCCTTCTGAGGCAATGAGCAAACACATTGTACCATTAGAACACTGGAGTGAGAGTTGCTGGAAATGGGCCTCTATACACCTATGGAGATATTGCACCAAAAACCAGACATTTGCAGCTAGAATAGTCATTTACCACATTAGCAATGTATAGAGTGGATTTCTGATTAGTTTAAAGTGATCTTCATTGAAAAGAACAGTGCTCTTCTTTCAAAAATAAGGACATTTCAAAGTGACCCCAAACTTTTGAACGGTAGTGTATAAAATTTGTGGTACTTATCAATATCAGTTCTTTTCTCTGTAATAATACTAAGTTTTCACAAATATGGCTCTTCACCTGATAAAGCTAAACATACATACCCTACTAATGTTGAACATCCTAAATGTTAAACTTATAATACTAAATATAAAAAGGTTTATTTTTTTCTCTTTTAGACTCGAACAGATCTATTCTTGAATTTTTTTTCTCCTTCACAATCCAAAGCAAATACATTTTTGCACATTTCTAGCTCAAAACCTCCCTTGTAAAATGTTGGATTCCAGCTCTTCGGAGCCTGGCGGCGCTTACTTGTGTTCAGGGCAGACTCCAGGGCAGGTGGGGCAGATCTCACATGTGGGTCCTTGGAATTTCGGATCAGTGCACCTACAGGTTCCACATTCACAAATGCCTCTGCCGTTACAGATCTGGTTATTGGAGGCCAGACATGTCGACATATCCAAGGAGCAGTCACATGCACTTCCTGTGTAGTTCGCATCACAAATGCAGACTCGGCATTCGCAGCGACCATGGCCTAGCAGACACCAAGGACAGACATTAACAGGTTAAATATGTACGGTGATGGTAAATCTGCAGTGTTTTTCCGAACTCTAAGTGTTGTTCGAGAGCAGTTAATACCTCCACAGAGCTTGTTGTTGGAGCGGTCACAATTGAAGTTGTCACACTCGCAGAATATGCCGCTGTAGTACTCCTCGGGGTTGTCCCTCTTCTTACATTCGCACTTGCCGCACACACACTCGCCATTGTTGCTGCAGAGATCGGTGCCGTTGTCCTTGCGGCAGGTCTTTTCCAGGTCCTCACTCGACACCTCGTCTTTCCAGCACTCACACTCTCGGCCAATACGATCCTTATTGCACCTGCCAACAGGAAGAGAAGCTCAACACCGAACAGATAGCTGGAGGATTTTGCATTCAATAGTGCTACTGTATATAATAATCAGGCATTTCTAGTTTCTTCCTGATTGTCTATAAAACACATGTAGGTAACACAGTCCGTCTAAGAACTACAACACTGTCCCTTTAAGAACTACATTTCCCATCAGCCAACTTCCGCGTTGACCTGCGTCACGCGTGGGCGGGATCATCTACGTCACTTCCTCCACGACTCCATAAGGGACCTGGAAATCCGCCATACTTTCTCTTTGGCTTCTGTAACCACGCGGGAACAGGCATAAAAAGAGGCACTCTCTCATCGGACCGTCCGAAACCACGACTTCCTTCTTGCAAGAAGAAAGATTCAGCGCGTTTTTCTTTGTTTACCATTGGCCATGGTAGAAATCCAGAAGCGCACGATTTTGACTCAGACTGAGTTACAACCAGTTTTTCCTTTATTCATTATAAGTACGTACAAACTGCCGCTCCAAGCAGTTAATTTAAAAAAGTCAGAAGCGACCGGATCCTTCTAATTAAAGCGCTGTGCACATTATTTTGATCAGAGACTTCTTTTCATCACGAGCGACCACGCGTCGGACCAAGAAATTCTCTGCGCTTCACGGAAGTCTCCACAACTGAAACTCCAAAAGTCTCGGAACATCTCTTCATAATCTTGCATAAAGGCAAGATACTGAAGAAAGAGACTGGCATTTGGGCAAAACTAGTCTTAGGAATTAGCTTTATGAAGAAGTGTGAATTTAAACTCAGGAACGGTTTAAATGTGTACACTGTAGACCCTCAGGGTATTGAATTATTGTTCTATTTTTGTCCTCTCAATTGTTTAATAGATAGGCTGTTGCATGCTTTCCTCTTTTCCTTTCTAACACTTTAATTTCATTATTACACATATTTTGACCTCATCAAGATTTCAGTGGATTTAGTAGTGTTATAAGCTAGCTTAGCTAGCAACACAACGCTAGTCTTTGTCTAGGCCACAAGGCCTCCACCATGTGGACTCACACTCACTCACAAACACACCTTAGCTAGCATTCCTTTGTCTTAGCTAGCAACACAAGGCTAATCTTTGTCTCCACATGTGGCCAACACATCTTAGCTAGCAACCAAAGCTAACTCTTTTGTTCTCCTCAAATCCCACGTGGTGACCCCTACACCACGCGGACACACACAAACATACCTAGCTAGCATCCCATGCCAGCCTTTTGCTTAGGCCATAAGGCCTCACACACACACACACACCATATCATATTTGTATATAATGATTCCAACTGCTATTATTCATCTTTATCATCTCATCTCATTATCTCTAGCCGCTTTATCCTTCTACAGGGTCGCAGGCAAGCTGGAGCCTATCCCAGCTGACTACGGGCGAAAGGCGGGGTACACCCTGGACAAGTCGCCAGGTCATCACAGGGCTGACACATAGACACAGACAACCATTCACACTCACATTCACACCTACGCTCAATTTAGAGTCACCAGTTAACCTAACCTGCATGTCTTTGGACTGTGGGGGAAACCGGAGCACCCGGAGGAAACCCACGCAGACACGGGGAGAACATGCAAACTCCACACAGAAAGGCCCTCGCCGGCCCCGGGGCTCGAACCCAGGACCTTCTTGCTGTGAGGCTACAGCGCTAACCACTACACCACCGTGCCGCCCCCATCTTTATCATAATAAATTCAATTATTATTGAAACTGTGTGTTTATTTGTTGTGCCTAATATACTCGAAGTCGCCCAATCTCAAAAGAATTCCAAGGTGCATATGAGTTGTGTAATACGGTAAGTGATCATAATAATTTAGAATATATCATAATTTAGCTGTTTGATAATTTATTATTAAGCACCAAAATTAATGGTATTAATTAATGAGACTGATTCAATGAGACTGATTTAATGAGACTGATCACTTAATTACCAATTGCACCTACACACATCTCCGGTCAGTGTTGTAGTCGAGTCACTAAACCTAGAGTCCGAATCCAGTCTCAAGTCCCCACTGTTCAAGTCCGAGTCAAATCCAAGTCATGGAAAAAAAAAAAAATTGAGTTGAGTCCGAGAGCAAGACTCCACCCGCGCCATTTGATGGTGGCTGTTTTAGCGCCATTAACATTAGTTTGTTCCTGAACATGACGTATAAACAGGTGAATGTGCATTCTCTTTGTCAGGGAGCGTGAAGTATTCTGTCAGAGATGGCTGGGAGACGGATGCAAGTGCAGAAGGTGTGTTTATTAATACAAGTGAAGACAGATAAACAATCCAGAACAGCAGGTAAAATCATTATTAAAAAAAAAAAACAAGTGAAACAGGCTATCGTGGACTCTGCAGAATCAAAGATGAGAAACAGGAAATCAGGGATCAGGAAACCAAACAAGGAAATAAGGCTCGGTAATGTGTCGACAATGCAACTCAATACTTCGCAAAGTAAGTGCGTTTTCACAATTTTTAACCCTGTAGAACCCAAGCACCCTTCTCTTCTTTGGAAAATTATGAACTATTTGACCCCGTGGGTTCTCCAGGGTTAAATATAGGTGAGCTGATTGCGTCTTAATCCTGTGCAGGTGCGAGTCGAGTCTCCGCTTGGCGCATGCGCTGTCCGGAACGCGCCTGAGAGTCTATCTGATGCACACGCCAAGGTGCGCAGGTGTGACACTTTTGCGCGAAATTAGTACAAAAACGAATGTAGATATAAATATCTTATGGCAAATTATTATGGCATGTTACAAAAAAAAATCTGAGTCCTCGTCTCCAATTTATGAGTCCAAGTCAAGTCACCTATAAACATTGGGGGACAGGCAGACGAGGACACTTTCTGCCACCTTATCGGAGACTAGGGTATTAGGCAGAAAAAGAAAATTACCAGTCAAAAATAATATTTTATATAATCCTGATGAGCGCCGCAGGCGCGAAGCCCCTCTAGGGGGGTCTGGGGGCATGCCCCCCCAGAAAATTTTTGAAATTTAGACTTCATTTCCTGCATTCTAGGACATTTTCAGGGTGAAATGGCGTGTAATTTTTGATCAGAAATATTGCATATTTTTACTTTGTATTTTTTTCAGTTTCACTCCTGAATGTATCAGATGTATGTACGGTGTTTGATTTGGTAACAAAAGTGAAAAGAAAATAAACAACAATGAATTGTATACAATCTTTTGATGTAGTTACAGTATTGAATAAAAAAAAACCCAACAGTATTCTATTTTACGTGGCACAAATTAAATCGCAGAATGTCTGTCACTGACTGTCATCCATAATATTTTGACCAAACTATGGTACTCAAAAATTAAAATTAACTTTGAAAGAACGGGAACTGAGTTTCTTTGGTTTACACAAAGATTACAGACGTCTAGGGGCCTGCAAGAATCGGTCTGCTGCATCAAAGTCAAATTCCTGACGATCTAACTTTTCGCAGCTTTGTCTGATAAGCTGCTCCAGCCTAACTATACTTAATTTTGTTCTCAACTTGGTTTTGATCCTGTTCTGAACAGAAAAGACTCGCTCAGCCTCTGCATTGCCAACAAGCACACATATTGCCATTGACATGAGGTGAAACATGCTTGGATAGAGCCGCTGATTTGGCATGTTTGGACCTCCAAATATCTTCATCATGAGCTGAGTTGGTCTTGCAAAATGACCCTCTTCCTGCCATTCATCATCACCATCTGTTGAGAACCTGTTCTGGTATACTAGTCGCTTGAAGACAAGAAATTCTCCTCTTGCCTGTCTGAGGGTCGCTATCCCAATCTATCGGACGGCGACCCCCCCCCACCCCACACACACACACACACACACGTGGGGGGGGGCCTCCGCGGCTGGAGGCTCGCAGGCGCCCGCTAGGCACCTCCGTCCTCCTAAACCCAGATGCGCCTCGCGCCTCTCAAGGCTCTCTCCCCCGACCTCCCGACACGCGCCTCCCGCGTCACGCCGTGCGAACGCCTCGGCCCACCCCCCGCGGACGCGTGCGGCTGCCGGTGGATCCTTCCACTCTGGCTGCCCGCGCGCGCCCCGGACCGGGACGAGACGGGGTCGCGGCCACGGGCGCGAGAGGCTCAGGCTGAGGCCGGGGGTCGGAACGATGAGAGGCGAGGGGCCGCCTGAAGGGGAGGGCCCCCTCTCCCTTTTTCGAAAACCCCATCCGAACGCGACCTCAGATCAGACGAGACGACCCGCTGAATTTAAGCATATTACTAAGCGGAGGAAAAGAAACTAACCAGGATTCCCTCAGTAGCGGCGAGCGAAGAGGGAAGCGATGAAATATTCTGAATTTTCATTTCAAGTTTTCAGTATTTTTCGTATTAAACTGTGTTTCTTACGATTTGTAAATGATGGCGGAACATAACTGGATTTATCAGATGACATGTGGGAGTATTCATGTGCGAAAATTTTCGGCATTATTGTCCGTTTCAGTATCCGTCTGTGTGTATACTTGCCCGTTGAAATCAGCAATCGCCCGTCAAATTTACGGGTGGACGGGTCTCTGCCTAATACCTTATCGGAGACAACTACCTACAACAGTTTATTCAAGGCCCGACCCACATCGCTGGAAATAAACTTGATCTGCTGCTTTGTAATAGTCCAGAAATTATTCAGGGAGTGCATACAAGATCTGCTGAGTAGCATAGTTTCCCAACTGATCACTATCTTGTGGAATTTCAGTTGAAATTGAAGTTTTTAAGACCCAAACAAGTTGAGCGGCGTGGGTTTCCTCCGGGTGCTCCGGTTTCCCCCACAGTCCAAAGACATGCAGGTTAGGTTAACTGGTGACTCTAAATTGACCATAGGTGTGAATGTGAATGGTTGTCTGTGTCTATGTGTCAGCCCTGTGATGACCTGGCGACTTGTCCAGGGTGTACCCCGCCTTTCGCCCGTAGTCAGCTGGGATAGGCTCCAGCTTGCCTGCGACCCTGTAGAAGGATAAAGCGGCTAGAGATAATGAGATGAGACAAGTTGAGCGCCAAATTTACGACTTCACACATGGCAGTTTCAAAGATCTACGTAGTTCCTTGCTTAGTGCCCCGTTCAACATCACTTCTATTCCTGATGTCGACAACTACTGGGCGTGCTGGAAGAACTGGTTCACAACTGCTGTAGCTGAACATATTCCTGTTAAAACAATAAAAGATGTGCACTCTCCACCTTGGATCGATGGAGAAGTCCATCATCTGATTAGGAAGAAATACCGCACAAACAAAACTGCATCCTGCAAGCTGAAACTATGCACTCTGAGCCAGAAAATCAAGTATCTGATTAGACAGAAGCACCGACAGTACTTGAAGAAAATACAGTCATCACTTGGTCGTAATCTCAAGGTATTCTGGAGCTATCATAAGGCCATTCTACGTCACCGAAAAGACCAGAGTGCTGTAATATATCAACATCAGTCAGCTAAATCCCCATATGGAAAACCTCAACTCCTACTTCTCCTCTGTATTTCTTCCTGCAAACTCTAATGCAGACATGGATAAACCACCTCTTCCTCTCAAAACTGACCAGGAAATATGCCATCTGACACTCTGGACATATCAAAGTCCTGCGGTCCTGACGGTATTCCTCCTCTAATACTGAAAGCATGCAGTGAAGAAATTACACCAACTATCTGCTCCCTTTCTAACCATTCGCTGAATACTGGTCGCCTGCCATCTGAGTGGAAATCTGCTGATGTCATACCTATCCACATAAGAGATTCTAAAGAACTAGTAGAAAACTATAGACCGATTTCGCTTCTGCCCATCATAAGCAAGGTGTTTGAGCGCAGTGTCTACAATAGAATCTAAGACTATGTTAAACCTGATCTCCACTGCACAGCATGGGTTCCTAAGCTCTCACTCGTGTGTTACTCAGCTCCTCTCCATACTTCATACTATTGGCAAATACCTTGATAAAAACATTCAAGTTGACGTTCTTTATCTTGATTTTGCCAAAGCTTGACAAAAATCGACCACACGATTCTTCTGAGCAAGCTACAACCCTACGGCATTGCTGTGGCCCTCGCTGGCCACGGGGCTCGAACCCAGACCTTCTTGCTGTGAGGCAACAGCGCTAACCACTACACCACCGTGCCACCCTGTCTCTGGAATATTATTTGTAAACAAGTGTCTCCTAGCACTTTCTCTAGTCTTGCTAAGTTTAAGCCATACCTAAGACTTAAGTACTCTTCACTTCTTAATGACATATTTGATGTAGATCTAACATGCACATGGTGTCTAGTAAGCCAGTGTCCTTGTCACAGATGATGTTAGTATTCTTTCTTAAGTTAGAACTTTTCTAGGTTAGTTTTAGTGTTATTTAGGTTTGTATCATCAGTTTTAGATTTTATTTTATATTCTTTTTCATTTTTATTCTAAAGGGAAGTGCCCAGCATGGGCCTCAGAGTCCCGTTCGCACTTTTCCTATTGGGTAGTATAGATAGCTTTTGTAATCATTTCATTTTTATATATGCCCAATAAATATGTGATAAAAAATTATATATTTTCCTTTTCTTTTCCGCTGGCAGGAGAGTGGAGTCCACCATGTTTGCCCATGCTGACTTGTTTTAAGTAAAAGTAGGTCAAACGCCCCATGGTGGTCATGTGATATTGTTGCCCACTTGCTTTAGCAATCTCCAGAATCATAAAATGCGGGACGCATTTTATCTCGGCAAAGCATTTACACACAGGATACATGGTGTGTGCAGCAGCGCAACTCCTCAATTTCAACTCAAAGCATCTCAAAACTCCAACAGCTATAGAGATGGAACATTTTTGCCCAGAATTCAACTTTGCAGTCAGCACCTTTAATATAACATAATAATAATAATAATAGAACAGTGTTTTGTTCTTTCCATAGTTGAATGACCCACATTCTGAAATAAGAACCCGAGTCTGACAAATTAAAGAGGAGAAGGAGCAAAAATACTGAACTTGCAAAGGGAAGAAGAAGAATCAGAAGTATACATTGACAGTTAATCAGAAATACCAACTTCACTGTATTACTCTGGTAAGCAAATGAACAAATTCATTAATAGCAAGCTCAATAATGTAAGAATCATTTTGCACATTACTTCAAGCAAGTATTCTTTTAAAGTGGTGTGTGTGTGTGTTTTGGACCATGTTCCAGAGCTGAGCAGGAATACTCAGTATTAAATGTAATAAAACCCAAATAGAAATCAATTAAGTTCAGGACGTTTAAAGACCAGGGACAGCAGTTGGATTAGGATTATGGATTTGGGTTTTCTTCCAGCCCCCCCCTTTTTTTTTTTTTTTTTTACTCTTTAGCTAGCACGAGATCATCACAGTGTCGAATTTTTTTTTTCATTTGCTGTTACTTGCACTGCATGTTGATCTGCTAAACACAACAGAGAACACAAACATACTCACCAGTCACTTTAACAGGAATACCTGCACACTTGCTCATTATCCAGCACAATGCATCAAATATCATGCAGGTACAAATCAAGAGCTTCAGTTAACGTTCACGTCAAACAACAGAATGGGAAATACTGTGATCTCAAAGTCTGACTTTCTTTCACCGTGGCATGGATGTCAGTGCCAGGTTTGAGTATTTCAGAAATGGCTGATCTCCTGGGGTTTTCACACACAACAGTCTGCCTGATAGAGAGATCAGCAGTTATAGAAATACTCAAAGCAGCCCATCTGGAACCAAGGTCCATTCCATGATCAAAGTCAGAGATGACACTTCTCTTCATCCAGATGTTTGATATGAAGCTTTTTGCTCTGTATCTGCAGGGTTTTATGCATTGCGCTGCTGCTACATGGAAGAACTGCAGGAATATGTTGGTGCTCCTAATAAATTGGGCAGTGAGTGTATATCGAGATTCGTATACTGTCGCATTTCCTGAGTGTTGCTTTAACTCCTTATAGTCAAACAAAATAGCAGCAAAATAAAATTTTATATATATATATATATATATATATATATATATATATATATATATGGGGCGGCACGGTGGTGTAGTGGTTAGCGCTGTCGCCTCACAGCAAGAAGGTCCGGGTTCGAGCCCCGGGGCCAGCGAGGGCCTTTCTGTGCGGAGTTTGCATGTTCTCCCCGTGTCCGCGTGGGTTTCCTCCGGGTGCTCCGGTTTCCCCCACAGTCCAAAGACATGCAGGTTAGGTTAACTGGTGACTCTAAATTGAGCGTAGGTGTGAATGTGAGTGTGAATGGTTGTCTGTGTCTATGTGTCAGCCCTGTGATGACCTGGCGACTTGTCCAGGGTGTACCCCGCCTTTCGCCCGTAGTCAGCTGGGATAGGCTCCAGCTTGCCTGCAACCCTGTAGAACAGGATAAAGCGGCTAGAGATGATGAGATGAGATTATTTGCGTGTTGATGGACCGTTACCTGCAGGCACCACATTCGAAGGTGCCATTGCCGTTATGGCAGAGGTCGCTGCTCACAATGCCTTTCTTCTGGCACTCACAGTCACAGATAAAGCTCAGTTTGATCTCCACTTCCTCGGTGAAGCCCAGAGGTCTGATCTTTAGGATCTGAGGCTTGCCTTGTTTGGGGCAGCCATTAACTGTGATGTTTATGCTGAAGGAGACCTGTTATACAAAAACAGGAACATTCAATAAATGATAAACAACAGATCTTTTAATTAAGAATTATAATAATTAAAAAAAAAATACCACTCAACACAGAACACCACGAGAATTATGCTTGTGTGGTGGACTGGAATAACCTTTCAGATTAATTACTGACTTTTTATACTAGACTCCACTATGATCTCCGCTATCATAGTATACATACACGACACGTTTTCGATGGAATAAAAACACGTGCTCTATTCCCTTCTAGCATTTGGTTTGATAGCATACAATATCGTTAGCATATCGCTTATCCTACATGTATTACACCACTCTACCCAATCAAACCCACAATCTACACAGGGTTCCCCCCTGGGTTCTGAAAAATATTCTCCAATTTTTTTTTCCCTTGAAAAATCAAGTCAAAGAAGTATTCATTTTTTCCTTTTTTTTTTCTTCAATTAGTCTGTATTTTTTTAGTTACTGATTTATCAAAGTGGATTTTAATACAGGTTTATACCAACCAAACTGGCACAATTCAAATATCTGTACAGATACAGCAAGGCCTCTCCATTACATATAAAATTTGGGCTCCACTCAGCCTCTCATCAGAAAGACTTGATTTTGAGCGGCCTGTGCACCATCAAGCGCAAATAAACCTCTTTAGTTGGAGCTTACTGAAGGTTATTTTAGCAGGGAATTATTTAAAAAGGAGGTATGAGGACTCCCTTTAAGCCTTTACTTCAACACAAAACTTGATTTACAATTGAACAGAGTTGAGAAGAATCTGGGAACAACCAACAGTGAAGGAATTCAAATTTCCTGTTGATTTACAAACTGAACACGGGATGACACCGTTTTTCATCATATGTTATCCACGGGGACTCAACACACCACATCGCCTGAAACATATACCCCTTTTCCACCAGATCAGTTCCAGGGCTGGTTCGGGGCCAGTGCTGGTGCTGGTTCATAACTCATTCAACTTGTGAGCCAGCTGAGAACCAGTTTGCTTTTCCATAGCTCACGGTGCTAAGGGGAGCCACGTCATTACGTCGCTGTATACATCAGTTATGTCGCTGCGTTTGCATAAACCTTGGCGCGAACATCGAAGCAACAACACCACGGAGAAGAAGAAACAGCAACAACAACAATAATGGATGACTTTGCGTTTGTATAGCTGCTCCTTCTCGTTGCTTAAAAATAGCGACCTTTCGCGGTCTTGCTATTGTTGTCGGTCTTAACAACTCCGCCCCCCCCCCGCTGATGTAACCGGTTCTTTCCTCTGGCCCAGCAGAGAGTTGGTGCTAGCCTGGAACCGGTTTTTCTGGCCCCAGAGCCAGTTCTTTGTCAGTGGAAACAGAAAACCCGGTTCCAAACTAAGCACTGGCCCCGAACCAGCCCTGGAACTGCTTTGGTGGAAAAGGGGCAATAGAGCCCTTCAGTTGCTTGCCGGCAGACACTGATGGCACTTCTCCCCCCCCCCCCTTTTTTTTTTTAAATAAACCAACCCCCTGTATTACAGACACTGTCCCATGTGCTCGGGGACAGTCGGGGCTCGGGGTGTGCCTCCCCCGTGACTGTCTCGGCCCTTAAGTCATCTTCAGTGCTTGAAGAAACCTGCCCAAAAAACTTCCTCAGTTTAGACTGCACCATTGTTCATTTCACACAGAGAATAATTACACCACCACACCAGGCCGATTAAGACGCACTGCGATTGGTCAAAAGCTTGGCGCTCATTTGGTCATTATGTGTAGTCGATTTTCACTGGTCACAAGCACGTGCTCTTTGTTTACACTCTGGCTTCCTGCCATCTTTTCACTGGGGTTGGATTTCTACAAAAGATGACAAATACATTCGTCACTGTGACGACTGCCAGTAATTTTCTCTTTGTCACTGATGGATTATGTTCATCGATGACGAGCGCCAGCGGGAACCCGGTCTACATAAGATAAACATAGATCCCAGGGCTTGAACAAAACATGGATTTTCAAGCACTGATTTAAAAATCATCAATGACCTACAGAAGCTTTCCTATTCTTTAGAGTCTTACCTCATCTCCAATTGAGATGTTGGAGCATTTGCGTCCTTCCTCTCCAACACTCACTACTCCGTTCTTGCAGCGGGATTGATATGTGATAGTGACTCCTTCAGGCAGCTTGCTGTTCTCTAAAATCACTTCTGAAGACAGGGACTACAGGACAAAAGATAAAACATATAGACATAAGGGGGGGGGGGGGGGGGGGGGGGGGGAGTCTCCGAGTGCTTTACAGGTGAATAAAGAAACAATTCAGAAGGAGTAACCTGATATACAGTACTTACATTGTACGCATCAATAATAAGGTTGATCACGTTGCTGGAGTTTGCGGACAATGTTCCCACTGCGGATTTCGGAATGAGGTTTTTCAGTTCCTGGGGGGGAAAAAAAAAACTCTGAAAAAATGTGTTGGGGAGTGAACCACAGGAAGGAGACAAATAAAAAACACTGCAGTCTAGGACAGACTAAAAAGAAAAAAAAAAAAAAAGGTTGTATTATAAAAACAGCATGTTCACGTTCCAGGCAGGAATTCTAAATGGTGATTTCAGAGCAGAGTAAACGCCAAGTCTCGGGGTGGAAACTATTCAGAGTTACAGCAATCCAAGATATAGACAGAAGTGGATTCACACTGCTTCAGACCTCAGTAAGAATTCAGTTCTCACTGGAGACATCTGACATGCACATCATAAAGGAGTTTTTTTCCCCCCCTAATAGTTTACATTAAGATTTCTTCATTGAACGTTTGCTCTATTAGTTGGCGTAAAAATAGTCTCAACGGGGGCGTCGTGGCTCAGGTGGCTAAGGCGCCATACCATAAATCCGGGGACCCGGGTTCGATTCCGACCTGAGGTCATTTCCCGATCCCTCCCCGTCTCTCTCTCCCGATCATTTCCTGTCCTGTCTCTACACTGTCCTATCCAATAAAGGTGAAAAAGCCCAAAAAAAAAATAGTCTCAATGAGGCTGTAGCTCATACCGGCCACTGTTGTTGTGAGCAAGTTTGAAATCTGATCAATCCTGTCTGAGAAGTAGCAGTGATTTTAGTGAAATTGCATATGTTCCTCCCGTGTAGCCACATCCATGGCAGGTGGCACCGCCTGGTGAATACTTATTGTTGGAATACGTCTTTAGAGTCTTCTGGGTGAGTTTCAGTGAACACGACCTAGCAGTTTACAAACAGTCAGTCATGTTTGGTGTGACAAGTCACCCAACATTTTCAAAACACCCATCAAATGTTAAATATGACCGGTGGCGCTACCGTCTTGACAACTTTTATGCACACACACACACACACACACACACCTGGGAAACGTTGGATGGGAGTCTGCTCAAAATCTGATCAATCCTGTAGGATGAGTAGCGATTTTTGTAAATTGTGGACGGACGACGATAACGGATGTGTGATCGCATAAGTTCATCCGGCCTGGCCTGCAGCCGGATGAGCTTTAAAACAAAACAAAAAATCCTTCAGCATTAATACACCATGTTAACAGCAAGAAGTAACAAAATAAGCATCATGTTACACTTTATTCCATAAAATCTGTAGAATTGAAAGTGAAATGCACCTAAAAGATGGAATATAAATGTTTATCCGATTCATGACTTAAAAAAAAAGGAAATAAATAAAGCAAATTAATTCTGAAATATTGAGAACTTTTTGGCTATACGACAGGCATAAATACTGGAAGTTGCTTTTCAGCCTCAATCCTGATTCAGAACTTTAATTCTGATGTTAAATAAGGTTTTGGGTTATATTTTTGGTCATTGTAGTAATTTCACTTTGGTTTATTCTGGTGTTGATTATTTGGCATATTTTGTTTATTATAATTAAAAAAAACCCCACACAATTACTACAATTTTACATCAATTTATACATTAATGCAAGTTTTACATTTAATAAAAAAAAACTAGGCAGCACTGTGGTGTAGTGGTTAGCACTGTCGCCTCACAGCAAGAAGGTTCTGGGTTCGAGCCCCGTGGCCGGCGAGGGTCTTTCTGTGCGGAGTTTGCATGTTCTCCCCGTGTCCGCGTGGGTTTCCTCCGGGTGCTCCGGTTTCCCCCACAGTCCAAAGACATGCAGGTTAGGTTAACTGGTGACTCTAAATTGACCGTAGGTGTGAATGTGAGTGTGAATGGTTGTTTGTCTCTGTGTCAGCCCTGTGATGACCTGGCGACTTGTCCAGGGTGTACCCCGCCTTTCGCCGGTAGTCAGCAGGGATAGGCTCCGGCTTGGCCGCGACTGTGCACAGGATAAGCAGCTATGGATAATGAATGGATGGATAATAAAAAACTAGCGATATCATAAACTGACGTTTCAACATCACAGACATCAACAGAATAAAATAAACAGTGTTTAAACTAAATGATTAAGAGTCAGTTCAAGTTTTTATATAAAGTCCCAAGAGAGTGCATCAAGTAAAAACATTAGCATGTCTGGAATCAGATTGGATGTTTAATCTTGGCTTTCTTGCTTGGATGAGCAACAGCTCATAAATCAAACAGTCCAGCTTCCCAGTGCATTTTCATAGAATAATAAACTGACTGCTCAAATCAGGGACGCCTCGGAGGCCATGCTCAGTCTTAAGTTATAGTCAGTGATGTCGAAACGTCATTTTATGATATTGCTAGTTATTATTATTATTATTATTATTATTATAATAATATGTATAACAAAAGTTGTCTTAATTATAATGCAAGTTTTATTTAAAATGTTATTAAAATGTTACCTATTGTGTATTAATGCTGAAGTTCAGTGTCAACTAATTTGTTAAATAATGCCATTAAAGCAAATCTTAAATCTTAGATTACTCCTAAGTATTTTTTTAATCAGAATTTTGGTCAATTTCATGAAAATAGCAAAGGAGAAAGTCGTAAGAACATGAGAACGCAATAACGATTTCAACTGTGGGGCGGGCGGGCGTGTGTGTGCGTGTGTGTGTGTGTGTGTAACGTAAGCCAACAAACATATGCAAAACACACACACACACACACACACACAGAGCTTGGTGAATGACGGAAGCCTACTTTATAAACAGGCTGAAATTCCTCTGTGACTGCGAAGATGGTTTGGATGTTGTTTTCACTCAGTTTCTGCACCAGATGCGCTATTGAAGGATAATCCTGCAATAAACCAATAAAATCAATGAACGAATATGCAATTATCTGAATATCACAAAGCGTAAAACGAATATTTCACACGGCACATACATAATGGTGGCTCATGGTGTACATGTTGTTCTCCAGGTGACATTTGCCATCATTAGGAAGCACAATTCCACCCAGTTTTCCATCTCCAGCAAAGTGGAAACCTGCATCCGTAGAAAACACCAGCAAACGAGTGACATTTCTCCAGCCAATGTGCTCCTAAGAAAGAGAGAAACAGAATTTTTCAAGTTCTGCTGCAGGAAACCAACCCTACTTCTTTACACTGACCTCAGCAGCCCATGGTATAAGCCCACCGGACCTTTGGTCCGGGTGAGCTAAAAAAAATAAAATTCCTCACATTTCTTAGTATCAAAAGGCACATATACATTACTTAATCAACACATATACCAACTTTCAAGACCGTACCACTCATAGTTTTCAAGTTCTGCTCCGGAAACAAAACCTACCTCTAAGACTAACCTGAGAGACCAAGTCTGAAATAGTTTCCATGGACACATGAAAAATTTAAATTTCTTAGTATGAAAAGGCACATCTACATCACCTTAACATGTGCAGTGGTACTTGAAAGTTTGTGAACCCTTTAGAATTTTCAATATTTCTGCATAAATATGACCTAAACATCAGATTTTCACACAAGTCTTAAAAGTAGATAAAGAGAACCCAATTAAACAAATGAGACAAAAATATTATACTTGGTCATTTATTTATAGAGAAAAATGATCCAATATTACATATCTGTGAGTGGCAAAAGTATGTGAACCTCTAGGATTAGCAGTTAATTTGAAGGTGAAATTAGAGTCAGGTGTTTTCAATCAATGGGATGACAATCAGGTGTGAGTGGGCACCCTGTTTTATTTAAAGAACAGGGATCTATCAAAGTCTGATCTTCACAACACATGTTTGTGGAAGTGTATCATGGTACGAACAAAGGAGATTTCTGAGGACCTCAGAAAAAGCGTTGTTGATGCTCATCAGGCTGGAAAAGGTTACAAAACCATCTCTAAAGAGTTTGGACTCCACCAATCCACAGTCAGACAGATTGTGTACAAATGGAGGAAATTAAAGACCATTGTTACCCTCCCCAGGAGTGGTCGACCAACAAAGATCACTCCAAGAGCAAGGCGTGTAATAGTCGGCGAGGTCACAAAGGACCCCAGGGTAACTTCTAAGCAACTGAAGGCCTCCCTCACATTAACATTAGTTCATGAGTCCAGCATTAGGAGAACACTGAACAACAAATGATGTGCATGGCAGGGTTGCAAGGAGAAAGCCACTACTCTCCAAAAAGAACATTGCTGCTCGTCTGCAGTTTGCTAAAGATCCCGTGGATAAGCCAGAAGGTTATTGGAAAAATGTTTTGTGGACGGAGGAGACCAAAATAGAACTTTTTGGTTTAAATGAGAAGCGTTATACTTGGAGAAAGGAAAACACTGCATTCCAGCATAAGAACCTTATCCCATCTGTGAAACATGGTGGTGGTAGTATCATGGTTTGGGCCTGTTTTGCTGCATCTGGGCCAGGATGGCTTGCCATCATTGATGGAGCAATGAATTCTGAATTATACCAGCAAATTCTAAAGGAAAATGTCAGGACATCTGTCCATGAACTGAATCTCAAGAGAAGGTGGGTCATGCAGCAAGACAACGATCCTAAGCACACAAGTCATTCTACCAAAAAATGGTTAAAGAAGAATAAAGTTAATGTTTTGGAATGGCCAAGTCAAAGTCCTGACCTTAATCCAATGGAAATGTTGTGGAAGGACCTGAAGCGAGCAGTTCATGTGAGGAAACCCACCAACATCCCAGAGTTGAAGCTGTTCTGTACGGAGGAATGGGCTAAAATTCCTCCAAGCCGGTGTGCAGGACTGATCAACAGTTACCGGAAATGTTTAGTTGCAGTTATTGCTGCACAAGGGGGTCACACCAGATACTGAAAGCAAAGGTTCACATACTTTTGCCACTCACAGATATGTAATATTGGATCAATTTCCTCAGTAAATGACCAAGTATAATATTTTTGTCTCATTTGGTTAACTGGGTTCTCCTTATCTACTTTTAGGACTTGTGTGAAAATCTGATGTTTTAGGTCATATTTATGCACAAATATAGAAAATTCTAAAGGGTTCACAAACTTTCAAGCGCCACTGTTTACCAAGTTTCAAATCCGTATCATGAATAGTTTGGATATATGCTCCAGAAACGAACATTGCTCTTAGAAACTAAAGTCAAAATCTATTTGCGATGTAAAAATTAGAAAAAAAAAAGTTTTTAAATCCAAAATAGCAAAAGGCACCAGTTCACATGTTGCTAGATATGTATGCAAAGTTTCATGAAGATATCTTCAGTAGTTTTAAAGATATGGCCCAGAAACTAAAATGTGACCAGACAGACGGAACCTGTTTCTATATCCTCCCCCCCGCCAAACTTTGTTTGGGCGGGGGATTAAAAAAAGTGCATCCAACAAACACAAACTTGATCACCGTGCAAATGTTCTATTCAACACTCGTACAGGGAGATCGCTTTCAAAACCAACAAACCGTTCTAGTAAACGTATTCCTGAATACATTTTCATCACCCAAAACCAACACACCAGCTGCAGTTGCTCCAACTCTATTATTCTCTCTCCTCATGTGGGAGACCAAACCGTAAATTCCCTATTCGTTCATGAAATACACACTGCTCAGTAAAAACCTTTAACACATGGAGGTTCCTTTAATTATGCATTTGAAGAAGTTTACCTGCTTTTGGTAGTTAACTCAAGAAAGAATGATAAGTGTTCCATCAAACAGCTAAAGCTTTGTATTTCTGGCTATAAGTGCTTAAAGTGATCCATTTAGATCTATTTTTTACCTCTGCCAGCTTTGTTGAAGGTTATGTTTTCACCTCCATTTGTTTGACTATTCCCCATGTATCTCAAAAAGTACTGAACATATTTTGATGAAGTTTTGAGGAAAGGTGAGCCATGGGCCAAAGAACAATCAATTAGATTTTGATGCAAATCCAGGCATGTACGTGGATTCAGGATTTTATTTTATTTTTTAGCTGTTCCCAGCGCAACACAAAAAAGTAGTGAACGGATTTTGATGAAATTTGGTGGACAGATTCAGTATTCATGTGGCCTTTGAGTTATCAATGAAAATCACAATTATTCTATCTACATTCACTGGATATGAGCAATCGCACGCTCTGATTGGCTACTCTACTACTAGGACATCAGCTCATATACCGTGAGCAGAGAAAAACAAAATGGTGGAGCGTGTTGCTAAACCAACCGAGGATGAAATAAAAACTCAACTCCAAAAGAAAACCCCAAAAACTGTTAGCAAGTATTAAAAAAAAAAAAAGCTAAAAACAGATTTTTTCGTCCCCCCCATAGCTCCTGTTCCACACTCCAGCCCAGTTGGTGGCAGTAATACAGCTTTAAGTTGGTTCGCCAACTGCCAAGAAACCCTAAAGAAGAAAATCCCAAAAAATACACACACAAAAAAAAAGCAACAAAATATGGAATAAAAGTATTTGAAGGTAAGAACATGTATTTATTTTTCAAGAATTATTATAATAGCATTTTTCACTAATTGCTCCTGTCATTTTGCCGGTTTGTTTACATTCCAAGTGGAAATTATTTTGTCGGACGTTTTGTATAAAGTTGTTTATTGAATTTGCAAAAAATAAAAATGCTCCGTTTCTCAAAGTCCAGTGAATGTGGATAAAATAAAACAGTTATTCCACTCAATCTCATCATACATGGCTTATAACCAACTCGGTGCTACGCTCCTCATCAGCTATCAGCTCAGGTACGACTCGATTTCGTGGAATAACTTAAAATACTTCTCAATTTACTTGTACCCGATTCTTATTTCAAATTTTTCTAATTCTAGATTATTTCACTTGAAATCATTTTTTGAAGTTTAACCAAAAGTGTGAATACAACTTATCTGCCAGTGTATCCTTTTCGAAAATCTAAAGACATTTTAAAAATCAGGACTGAAAAATGACATGTTTAAGCTCTCCACACTCACCCCACACACAGCCACTTGCATTATGGCGTCGAAGCCGCCCTCTGGAGAGTCCAGATTGCCCGAGATCTGCTGCTGACCCACCAGTGTGTTGAACTGCTCACCGTTGCTGGTGAGTTTCAGGACGTTCTTGTAACTGAAGGGACTCGTGCAGTTCTGGTCCCCGGTACAGGGGTTTAGAAGCTTGGCAGGGGTGGTGCTGATGTAGGGCATGACCGTCTTCTCGACAAACGAACCAAAACCTGACAAAGAAGCACAGAAATATACACATGATGAAACATTTAGCACATACGCTGTCAGTCAAACATATTTAACTAGATAGAACTCAACGCCATCGATGGGGATGCCTCTGCCTAGTAGACTACATGCCTTATTAAGTTATGATTTGGGGATGGACATTTGACCTCACAGTAATCTTGACCTGTGACCTTATAACCTCAAAATCTAATCAGTTCATGTTTGTCCCAAAGCGCACAAATGGTGAAAGGTTGGTGAAATTCCTTTCATTAGCCTTGGAGATACTGTGTTCACAAGGTTTTCGGACAGACATTTGACCTCAGTGACCTTGACCTTAGACATTTTGATCTCAAAATCTAAATCATTTCATCTTTGTCCCAAAGCACACAAATGGTGAAAGTTTGGTGAAACTCCTTTCAGTAGTCTTTGAGATATGGCGTTCACAAAGTTTGGGGATGGACATTTGACCTCACAGTAATCTTGACCTGTGACCGTTTACCCTCAAAATCTAATCAGTTCATGTTTGTCTCCAAATGCACAAATGGTGAAAGTTTGGTGAAATTCCTTTCATTTGCCTTGGAGATATCGTGTTCACAAGGTTTCAGGACGGACATTTGACCTCACAGTGACCTTGACCTTTTGATCTCAAAATCTAAATAATTTCATCTTTGTCCCAAAGCGCACAAATGGTGAAAGTTTGGTGAAATTCCTTTCATAAGCCTTTGAGATATCGCGTTCACAAGGTTTTGGGACGGACAACCCGAAAACATAATGCCTCCTGCACCTTAAGGTGGCGGAGGCATAAAAATGCTGTACATGTTTTGCTACGGGGCGGCACGGTGGTGTAGTGGTTAGCGCTGTCGCCTCACAGCAAGAAGGTCCGGGTTCGAGCCCCGTGGCCGGCGAGGGCCTTTCTGTGCGGAGTTTGCATGTTCTCCCCGTGTCCGCGTGGGTTTCCTCTGGGTGCTCCGGTTTCCCCCACAGTCCAAAGACATGCAGGTTAGGTTAACTGGTGACTCTAAATTGACCGTAGGTGTGAATGTGAGTGTGAATGGTTGTCTGTATCTATGTGTCAGCCCTGTGATGACCTGGCGACTTGTCCAGGGTGTACCCCGCCTTTCGCCCGTAGTCAGCTGGGATAGGCTCCAGCTTGCCTGCGACCCTGTAGAACAGGATAAAGCGGCTAGAGATAATGAGAGGAGATGAGATGTTTTGCTACAATTTAATAAATTAAAGTTCGGGTTAAATACTCAAAGATTAAATCTGTGAAAGTGTGCGGGTAGGTTAATATGGGACGGCCTTGGGCTGAGGTGCCCTTGAGCGAGGCACCCAACTCCCCCCCGGGTGCTGTTAGCATGGCTGCCCACTGCTCTGGGTATGTGTGTGTGTGTGTGTGTGTGTGCTCACTGCTCACGTGTGTGTGTTCACTGCTTCAGATGGGTTAAATGCAGAGAGGAATTTCACAAGTGTGTGATGAATAAAGTTGCGCTTTCTTTCTTTCTAAACATTGTGACTATTTTATTGGAAAAACATTAACTGGAAAGGCAGATCTGGATCACTCTGATTAGGCACTTGTAGCACCCAATGTGTGTTTCTCTTAGCGCTGATAACTGCAGCTGAGTTTCCATTACAGTGTTGCACAAAGTGTTTTTTTTTTTTTTGAAGTCTACAAAACAATTGCGAATGGTCAGTGTTTCCATGAAGTGATGTGTGTTTAAAGCTGGGTTTTATTACAATAGCCCTCACAGAGTGTTCTCGTTTTCAGAAAGGTAGTGTTCCCATTTGCTCTTCATGTCATACATGGGACTTGAATGCAAAAAAATCTGTTGAAATTTTCATTTTGCAAAATGTTGCTTTAAGGACATATCATCTGAAAAACCACCTCATGAGAGCACAAAAAAAAAAAAAAAAAAACCATAAATAAATTTTACGATATGAGAGTTTTCCGTGTATCCATGCTTTGTTTTCTTAGCTCACGATTTCAAATTGCACTGCCGAAGAAACTTTAAGCATACAGTAACTTACAGTAACACTTACCAATAAAGTGCCCGTTAATAACATTTACAGTTTGAGTGTGAATGATAAAGATGACCCCAGTACAAAGATATTTGATAAACACTTAAATTAGTTCCATTTTTCCCTTATTTAATTGCAAATAGTGCATAAACTTGAAACCTTATATATCTCATCTCATTATCTCTAGCTGCTTTATCCTGTTCTACAGGGTCTCAGGCAAGCTGGAGCCTATCCCAGCTGACTACGGGCGAAAGGCGGGGTACACCCTGGACAAGTCGCCAGGTCATCACAGGGCTGACACATAGACACAGATAACCATTCACACTCACATTCACACCTACGGTCAATTTAGTGTACGTTCACACTGCAGGCTGAAGTGACTCAAATCCGATTTTTTCGCCCATATGTGACCTGTATCCGATCTTTTATTGACAATATGAACGACACAGATCCGATTTTTTCAAATCCGACCCAGGCCGTTTGGATATGTGGTTCTAATTCCGATTCCTATCCGATCTTTTCATATGCGACTTCAGTCTGAACCGCCAGGTCGCATTCATCCGACTTACACGTCATCAACAAGCCACAAACGTCACTATTCTGCGCTGAAGTAGGCGGCGGGTCTCTCAAAAAAAGTTACAACAACATGGCTTTGATGTTCCTTTGAACGGAGGTTGCAGTCACTACCCCGCAGAACGCCTGAGCCAAAACCCTTGCCCTCTTCCTTCTCAACCTCCTCCTTAACATCAGGCTATTGTGCATGTTCTGGCTCCGTCGCAACAACAACTGCATCATCGCCAGGTACTCCATGCTGGCTACTGTCATACACAGGAAACTTTAGGTTACTTCCGTAAACACTGGCCATGCTCACTGCGTGTGACGTCGTCGTATCCTGCAATGCGCATGCGGAACACTTTTAGGTCGCTTTTCGTTCATACTGAGGATCACATACAAGTCGCATATATTTGTTAATGTGAACGACCTCACAAAAAAATCGGAATTGAGCATTAAGCCTTGCAGTGTGAACGTAGTCTTAGTCACCAGTTAACCTAACCTGCATGTCTTTGGACTGTGGGGGAAACCGGAGCACCCGGAGGAAACCCACGCGGAAAACATGCAAACTCCGCACAGAAAGGCCCTCGCCGGCCACGGGGCTCGAACCCAGGACCTTCTTGCTGTGAGGCGACAGCGCTAACCACTACACCACCATGCCTCTACATGTTCAAAAACTGCATGCACTATATGCACAAAGCACACACCAGGGATTTTAGTGACCAAAATACAAAAAAATTAGTTATGTCTAATTTTTTTTTGGCCCTTCTGCCGAATTAATGCATTTCCTTCAAAGCTAGTATTAATCCAGGCTTACAGTAATTAACCATCTAAACCCTCAGCATCTGTCATTGGATCCAGATTCACATTTCTGACCATCATAACTACAAAACTGTTCATTTCACTTATTTACTTTAACAGTGCAGTTATACTGAACATCAGCATTGTATACTGAAAATAAATAAGCAGCTGTGAGCCACTGCTTTTATACAACAGTTCTATAAAACAGCTATGGGGGCAGCTGAAGGATAGAGAAGCAACCTTGGACAGGAAGGGTTGCCGGTTCAATTATCGGGACGGGCAGGAAAAGCGTGAGTGAATGAACAGCACTTTCCCCGCCCTTTGCATCATGGCTGAAGTGCCGTTGAGCAAGGCACCTAACCCCCAACTGCTCCGCGGGTGCTGTAGCATAGCTGCCCACTGCTCTGGGTATGTGTACGTGTTCACTGCTTCAGATGGGTTAAATGCAGAAGAGGAATTTCGCTGTGCTCAAGCGTACATGTGACAAAATAAAGGCTTCTTCAGAACAAGAAAGTAATATCAAGTCACTGACATCCTGGACACAATATGACCAAATATTCTGTTTTTGCTTCGCTAGCAAAACATATGAAGCAGCCAGACTCACTTTAAAGTATGTCAACAGGAAAAGGTAAAATTGTCTTCCTTTTCCTGAAACGTATACAGTTTTTCATGTCCACTGATGTCACTAATAACTACTGTAGCGACTGGTTTGAACTAGGAAGTGGAATTTTACTTGACAAAAAACACACAGATGAGCGGTGTGATGTACACACACACACGTTCCAGTGTGGATGCCACTCGAGCATTTTTTTTTTTTACAAAAAAGATATGCAAGATATTATTAAAAAAAAAAAGCAGCCTTAATGAGGCTGTAGCTCATACTGTCCATTGTTGTCGTGTACGAGTTTGAAATCCAATTGAAGAGTAGCGTTGAATGGGATGAGTCACCTAAAAAAAATATTCAGATGCCCATAAAATCGTAAATGACAGGTGGCGCCACCAATTTAACTTTATGCACACCAACCTGGGGAACATTGTATGCAAGTTTGATCAAAATCCAAATCAATCCTATAGGAGGAGTAGCGATTTTTGTAAATTGCAGACGGATGACAGACAGACAACGCACGATCGCATAAGCTCATCTAGCTTGGCATACAGCCGGATGAGCTAATCAGAAAGACAATAGAAAGAAAAACAGAACAAAATAAACACAGACAACGCAATACACAAAGAATGATCCATCCATCCATCCATCCATTATCTCTAGCCGCTTATCCTGTGCAGGGTCGCAGGCAAGCTGGAGCCTATCCCAGCTGACTACGGGCGAAAGGCGGGGTACACCCTGGACAAGTCGCCAGGTCATCACAGGGCTGACACATAGACACAGACAACCATTCACACTCACACCTACGCTCAATTTAGAGTCACCAGTTAACCTAACCTGCATGTCTTTGGACTGTGGGGGAAACCGGAGCACCCGGAGGAAACCCACGCGGACACGGAAAGACCATGCAAACTCCACACAGAAAGGCTCCTGTTGGCCACTGAGCTTGAACCCAGAACCTTCTTGCTGTGAGGAGACTGTGCTAACCATTATGCCACCGTGCCAAAGGATGATCATGTACAGTAAATGTAAAAAAAAAAAAAAAGAGCAAAACCCCATCATCCCCAGCTGTGGGTGAATCAGGCAGGTGCCAACATGGACATGGCAACCACTGACAGGTGCACACCACCATACTCAGCAGTCCAGATTTGCCATTTTGTTTCTCTCTACTCACAGTATACGAGCTGATAGCTTAGTAGTAGAATAGCCAATCAGAGCCAATGCAATTGCTCATATCCAGTGGATAGAATAATTATAATGAAGGGCAGCACAGTGGCGTAGTGGTTAGCGCTGTCGCCTCACAGCAAGAAGGCTCTGGGTTCGAGCCCCACGGCCAATAAGGGCCTTTCTGTGTGGAGTTTGCATGTTCTCCCCGTGTCTGCGTGGGTTTCCTCCGGGTGCTCCGGTGTCACGGTCTGATCGTGCGCTGGTATAAATTTACCATACACAGACCGATTTTTTTCCCCCGGTCAACTTCCAGGAAGTCTAAATTTACCATTTCTTGCTGCGATTTTGTACCGAGCATTTCAACACATTTGTGGACTAATAGAACACGAATTGTGACTACAATTGTGAGATTTGATTATCAGTAGACAAGAATGGTTTGGGTTGAATTTTATTAGTATATGTGTAAATGAAGTTAATAAAGTTGTTCAAAACACTTTACATTCTGACTTCGTTCTTTCATATATACTTAAACAAATCAATATTCATGAAGATAAAGTTCATCATTCCTGGCTGCTGGCTGGTCCTGATCAGCCTACTTGGTGCATAAACTGGAACTAAAACACGGGTCATTCATTCATTCATCAAGATAAAGTGAAAATTTATTTATGGATCAAGTATGAACGTAAATCCCATATCATATTGGGCTGGTAAATTCTGACTAGGTCCAATAACAGGAGTCTAATTATACCAGGTTGGTAAATTTGACAGAATAACTATATTATAATCATGATGAGTCTCACTCAAACAAATCAATATTCATCAAGATAAAGTGAAAATAATTCAAGTATGAACATTAATCTCATATTAGGCTGGTAAATTCAGACTCGGCCCAATTATACCAAGTTGGTAAATTTATACTGTGGTAAATTCAGACCGTGGCTGCTACAGTATAAATTTACCTGGTAAATTCAGACTGGTGGTAAATTCAGACCGTGACACCGGTTTCCCCCACAGTCCAAAGACATGCAGGTTAGGTTAACTGGTGGCTCTAAATTGACCGTAGGTGTGAATGTGAACGGCTGTTTGTCTCTAATGGCCCTTTTCCACTACCCTTTTTCAGCTCACTTCAGCTCGCTTCAGCTCACTTCAGCCCGACACGGCTCGTGTTTCGACTACCAAAAAACAGCACGACTCGGCTCGCTTCAGCCCTGCTTAGCCCCTAAAACTCGCACCTGCTTAGCCCCTAAAACTCGCGAGCCAAACCGAGCTGAGTGAGGCTGGGGGCGTGAGCAGACACTCCCCTGTGCACTGATTGGTGAGGAGGAGTGTCCTCACATGCCCACACACGCCCCGCGAGCACGCTGAGATCTGTAAACACCGTAAACCCGGAAGAAGGAGAATTACGAGAATTTCTGAAGCCTTATGCGCCTCGCCTCATCTACACGCTCTTGCCAGTATCTGTTGGCGTTGTCGGTGACAACAAGCCACAGCACCAAGACCAGCAACACTAACGACTCCATGTCCTCCATGTTTATTGTTTACTATTCGGGTCGTGAGACTACCGCTTAAAAGGTCACTGATGTCACTGTTTGCGCTGCTTAACGACATCACGTGACGACCACCCACTTTCGCTAACTCCACCCAAAGTGTCCACCCACTTCCAGCCAGCACGGTTCAGCGCGGTTGTAGTCGAAATGCAACTCCAACAGCCCCACTCAGCTCGACTCAGCACGGCACGGCTCAGCCCGACTCAGCCGCATTTGTAGTGGAAAAGCGGCATATGTGTCGGCCCTGTGATGACCTGGCGACTTGTCCAGGGTGTACCCTGCCTCTCACCCATATGCCCCTTTTCCACCAAAGCAGTTCCAGGGCTGGTTCGGGGCCAGTGCTTAGTTTGGAACCAGGTTTTCTGTTTCCACTGACAAAGAACTGGCCCTGGGGCCAGAAAAACCGGTTCCAGGCCAGCACCAACTCTCTGCTGGGCCAGAGGAAAGAACCGCTTACGTCAGCGGGGGGGCGGAGCTGTTAAGACCAACAACAATAACAAGACCGCGAAAGATCACCATTTTTAAGCGACGAGAAGCAGCAGCTGTACAAACGCGAAGTCATCCATTATTATTATTATTATTGCTGTTGTTATTGCTGCTGCTGCTTCTTCTTCTGTGTTGTTTTTGGTTCGATATTCGCGCCAAGGTTTATGCAAACGTAATGACGTAACTGACATATACAACGACGTAACTGACATATACAGCGTTGTAATGACGTGGCTTCCATTAGCACCGCGAACTATGGAAAAGCAAACTGGTTTTCAGCTGGCTCGCAAGTTGAACGAGTTGTGAACCAGCACCAGCACTGGCCCCGAACCAGCCCTGGAACTGATTTGGTGGAAAAGGGGTAATAGTCAGCTGGGATAGGCTCCAGCTTGCCTGCGACCCTGCACAGGATAAGCCGTTACAGATAATGGATATTATAATGAAACAACTTTTAATTTTTTGACCAACTGGACTCATTTTGTGGTGATGTGCCTCAAGTGTATTTTCTTATATTTTCGGGTGTAGATTTGTGAACTGCTTTTGAATATAAATGAGGATTTGTTTTTGATGAAATTGTCTGCCTGTATTTTGTACCAAGTGTGAGATCTTTTCATAGCTGGTTGGAAACCACAAACCAGAGATGTTGATCATGCACAGAGCGCTTATTTACAGCTCCTTCACTTACTGTTGGCTGAATAGTAGGCGTGTGGTGCTACAGAGATTGTGGGGTGGGATTTTTTTTTTTTTGCTTAAGCACAAAATAACTTATTTTGCAATAAGTTCCAATAATAATAATAATAATAATAATAAAAAAATCCAACTTCTCACCTTACCTTCAGTTCAATGATCATTTTCAGCAAAATTACATTACAGACATTTAGCAGATGCCCTTATCCAGAGCAACAGACAATGTACCCAGAGCAGCCTAGGGAGCAGTTGGAGGTTACGGTAGGTGCCTCACTCAAGGGCACTTCAGCCATTCCTGCTAGTCCAGGGAATTGAACCGACAACATTTTGGTCCCAAAGTTGCTTCTCTAACCATTAAGCTATGGCTTTCCCCAAAAGTAAAGTAAAAAAAGTAATTTAAAAAGTAACAAGACTAAAACTTTAACACACCAATTCTGAAGTCTGATGTGATCTTGGACATCTCCAGCATCAGGCTGGTGCCCAGGTTTTTGACATTTTCCAGATCATCCTTCATGGAGTAGGACAGGTCCATAAGGTAGTACAGGTCAATGGGATAGTCCTCGGCCCTTTTAAACTTGAGATTAATTGTTTGTGGTTCGCCTACACACAAAAAAACAAAAACCAGATATGTATTCAGCCACACCACAAACACTCACCATCAACACTGTACTCCATTATGAGTTTGAACCACAGAATCACAGACTGAAATCTGGATTAGAGCTGAAACAACACACACACCAGATCTCAGGCTGACTGCGAGTTTCTGGGGCTGGATCTGGGTGATGTCTTCGGGTTGGAGTTTCTCTCCTCCTTTCTTACGGTTCGTCACAGGTTTGTTCTTGAGGATTTCCAGACTCCCTTGAGGGTTTTCAATCATGGGCAGTGAACATCCTCGCTTCTTCAAGGACTCGAGCTCATCACAGCGGGCTGATGTGGGCTCGCCCTGCTTCAGGAACTCCTGAAAAGCAGGAATCGTGAGTAAGCAAGCGTCATCTACACAGAGAGCCAATCAATGAGTCAATGAATCAATTAATAAAATCAAAATCAGTAATAACCTTTTTTCCAAGTTTGACACAGAGACTGCCTTGGAATTATTGTTGAGAGTTTTTGTTCGAAATGTGGTACATTACTGTAAATCACAATTTCACACCTCATTTTGGCTTTAACAATTCATAACACTTTCAACAGAGAAGTTAAACGAGAGCATACAAGTTCTATTAGGGCCTGACCGATGACAGATTTTCGGTGCCGATGCCAGTAAAAATGGTCTGCGATTTCCGATAACGGCCGAGACCCAAACATGTGCCTTCACTGAAATAGAAAATGTATTAAAATATTGTGAAATGGTACAAAAATAGTCAAGCAGACCTAAATGTACATAAAAGACACATTTTAAACCATGTGCACAACAGAAATACTTTTATTAGCCCTCCCTACATGACTATATACATCTGGAAACAAACATTCACATTTATTAGTTCGTGGTTTTCACAGTACAGCCTACTTAATTAGGAAAAAAAAAAAAAAGTTGAATCCATCTTCATTACTCCAATAATCACATATATGAAATGTTATCATACTTTAGGATACTTTATTTATATAGGAACTATACCAAATATAATTTCAGTTAAAACTAAAATAATAAATTTGTACATGCATGTTACCAGTCAAAAAATTTCAACCCACGTGATTTTTTTTTTTTTGAGACTTGGGTTAAAAATTTAACCTCGTTCATAATTTCGAACCTCGGTAAACTTTTGGATTATCTAAGAGGCTGTCCACACGGCAACGGATTCAGGTGAATCTGATAAAATTGTTTATCGTTTCGGCCTGGCGTCCACACGGCACCGGCGTTTTGGGTGCCCCAAAACGAGAACGGGTTCCAGAGTGGAAAGATCTGACAACGGCGCCGTTGCGAAGTCGTCTGGATGAGTAGAACGGATTTGTTTACGATGACGTCACAACCACATGACTAGAACAAGCAGCACTCTCGCTGTTTTGTATGAACCACTGCATTGCATTCACTTTTGTATACAGCTTTTCTTTTAAATAAACAAGTAACTGAACCATTTCTTGAATTTCTTTTTTTTATTGGATAAGACTGCTTTTCAAAATGTTCACACACAATATAAAAAAGTTATATAAATTATATAAAAATGCTTTTCAAAATGTTCACACACAATAAGAAAATTAAGTTATATAAAACTATGCACACTAATAAAACTAATTTGTACACACACAAGGCACGATTTCCTCGCGTAGTCGCAGCCATCTTCTTCTTGTTGTTGTGTGTTTGTTCCTGAGAGTGCTTCACGCCGGGTAGAAGAAGGGATTCATGCGCATGCGTCTACTTCTTCTATTGTTCTGGTGTCTCCGATGGGACCGTCTTACAGCGCACGTAGAGGTGTGGCATGTGTATTGCATCGTTTTCAGCAAGCGTTGCATTGCCATATGGACCTGATATTTTACTGATCCATTGCCCATGTGGACGCGATTTTTTTTTAATAAAATCTCATTGCCGTTGTCGTGTGGATGTAGCCCAAGATTCTTAAAAGGGATTTTCCTTCACTTTTGTCTCTCCTTCTTCCATTCACTTCTGTTCTGTCTACACCTACCTAATGTTTCCTCTCGTTTGTCTGTCTACCTACTCCTATCAGCCTAATTAGCATTTTTAAAAAATATCTTTTTTTGTACTTAACTGGGATTCAAACTCAGAATCTTCACCCAACACTTTAACCGCTAGACCAGCAACTACTGCAGTGGAAGGAGGGATATATATTTTGAATTTATTAACGAGTCCAGTCTTATTACATCATCAAGTAGTTTAAAATACAAAAAGTCTTCCCAAATCCTAACCCTACATATAGTAAGTCTCCCTAATACAAGTTGCAAATTATGAACAGGGTTAAAAATAATCGCCGAACAGAAATTCGCCACGATCCGCACTAACTTATTTTAATTATTACTTATTAACAATACTTCTTGGGACCAGAAGAAAATTACAGAGGGTTTAACATATAAAGTTTCAAATGTGCACAAATTGAAAACCGTTGCCTATGATCTTTAAAATGTAGATCTGGATGTGGGCTTTGGACACGATATACAGTATTATTAGACCTACCGGTAATGCTTGGCGAGACTAGCAGCATGTTTGTTATGTACTGACCATGTAGATGAGGCTAAACACCATGAAATATGCTACATATAGGAGGCCCATTAGTTTATTACTATTAGAAGTCCACATTTGAGCTTACTTTTGTCATAATAAGGCATTTTTCTTTATCAGGAATTTCCCAGAACATTCCGTCATGAAACCGGCCTCGAAATATTGGTAGGCGGCTGTACTTTTGTATGCCTTTAACATCTCCGGTGTATTTAGAAGTCCCAAATACTAAAATAGTTCGGGATGTCCTAGTGTCCCAAACCTGGTAGCGAGTTTGCAGAACACTTCAAGTGGAATAAATACATTTGTGGGTAAATTAAGAAGCAGCAGCCTTTATTTTTGTCACACATCCACTCAAGCACAGCGAAATTCCTCCCCTGCATTTAACCCATCTGTAACCGTGAACACATGCACGCGCACACACAGAGAGAGAGAGAGAGAGAGAGAGAGAGAGAGAGAGAGAGAGAGAGAGCACAGTGGGCAGAATAAATAACTGGATAGTAACTGTGATTAAAGTCACGGTAATTTGCAATAGCGGTTACAAACCGGGACGTCTGGTCACTGTACCCTATAGATCCGTAACAGTATGAGAGAATGACGCTTAGTGAGAAGTTGCGCCCTGCTGCCCTGAACAAAATTAAAACACAACAACCCACAACTGATTGTTTCAATCATGAAAATTGGCAGAGTTAAAAGATTGAAAAAAAATCCTGTTTTTCATGGCTCATTCCAGTTCAGTGATCTGGATCACCACCAAAAGTCATAGCAACGCAATTCATCCCAGAGGTATTCTTCACATGAAATTTGGTGACGATTGGTTGAAAACTGAGGGAGAAATAGAGTCCTAAATAATGTTAGGATAATAATAAAGTAAAAAGATCTTGAACGAGAGTAACAATTTGCGCCAGCTAGTGCAAATTAATAAATACATACATTTGTGGGGGTGGTACGGTGGTGTATTGGTTCGCACTGTTGCCTCACAGCAAGAAGGTTCTGAGTTTAAAGCCAGTGGCTGACGAGGGCCTTTCTGTGTGGAGTTTGCATATTCTCCCCGTGTCTGTTACCCCTTTTCCACCAAATCAGTTCCAGGGCTGGTTCGGGGTCAGTGCTGGTGCACAACTCATTCAACTTGCGAGCCAGCTGAGAACCAGTTTGCTTTTCCATAGCTCGCGGTGCTAAGGGAAGCCATGTCATTATGTCACTGTATACGTCAGTTACGTCGCTACGTTTGCATAAACCTTGGCGTGAATATCGAAGCAAAAACACCACAGAAGAAGCAGCAGCAACAACAACAATAATAATAATGGATGACTTCGCATTTGTACAGCTGCTGCTTCTCGTCGCTTAAAAATGGCGACCTTTCGCAGTCTTGTTATTGTTGTTGGTCTTAACAACTCCGCCCCCCCGCTGACGTAAGCAGTTCTTTCCTCTGGCCCAGCAGAGAGTTGGTGCTAGCCTGGAACCGGTTTTTCTGGACCCAGAGCCAGTTCTTTGTCAGTGGAAACAGAAAACCCAGTTCCAAACTAAGCACTGGCCCCGAACCAGCCCTGGAACTGCTTTGGTGGAAAAGGGGCATGTGTGGGTTTCCTCAGGTTCCCCCCCCCAATCCAAAGACATGCAAGTTAGGCTAATTAACGGCTCTAAATTGACCGTAGGTGTGAACGTGAGTGTGAATGGTTGTTTGTCTCCATGTGTCGCCAGGTCATTGCAGGGCTGACTTGTCCAGGGTGTACCCCGCCTCTTACCCATAGTCAGCTGGGATAGGCTCCAGCTTGCCTGCAACCCTGTACAGGATAAGCGGCTACGGATAATGGATGGATACACTTGTGGGTAAATTATATGGATCTGTGATGCCTGCATGTTTCAGCTTTTTGATGTAACATGATCTGCTGGTATAATCTACATTTTTAATAACTTCCGAGAGATTGTACCGACTACAGCCATCTCGATTTTCATTATTAACTGTTGCGGCTGTTTCTTTGTTTTGCCCAGCAATCTGGCAGACGCTGCACGATAGATAAAAATCTGTGATGTCAGTGAAAGTCCTCTATAGCACTGGTGTCTCTTTAGGTTTATACAAACAAAGGCTAACAAAGACCTGGACAAACTATTGCTTAAAAAAAAAAAAAACCCTGCAACTAAATCTATACTTCTTTACTTCAAGGGAATGATGAATATAGCTGTATATCTTCCAAGCGTCTGTGCTCTGAAACATCATGCTGCATATCTCTGCTCAGAATCTGCGTCACTATGTCTGCTACAGTGGCCCTGTGCTGCTCAGAGCACATTTTTTTCATTAAGTGCAGCAGACGTGGAGAGCACAAGCAGTTGGGTTTGGCATTCTCAAATTCTGCCCTTAAACCACATAAAACTCGAGCGCTACTGGAGCACTCCGTTCACCCACCTGAACAACAGAGCAGGCTTGTGAAGAAGAGTCGACTCAGGCTCAGAGATCATCGGTTTATAAAATCTCGACTTTTTCATTCACTGATTTATTCGTTGAGTGGAAAAAGTAGGATGTGGAGATGATTTGTGTCGATGTGTCATGGATAACTCATTAACATGCTTTGTGTATTATCAAACAAGAATTTCTGTTTCCCCTGACGGTTTCCCAACATCTGTGACAAACAAATGAGTCAGATAAGCCTAAAATGTGAGCACTACTTACTGTATCTGTGCACCACCCACACTTGGCCCCGACTTGGATGCAGTCACCGCAGGACTCGGCGTTCGCCTTGATGCACTCATTCCCCTCTGCGGAAAAACAAAAGCAGCATGGATGAGTTTCAACAACTATCGTCATGCAGGGAAAATAAAGACGCTCGGGCACTGAGCACTGCCTCTCTCGCGTCCTTTCATTCAGGACTCTGTGGTCTTCAGTAATTAGGGTTAGAGAAGGACTGGGATGTGTTTCCATTACGTTACGATACTTTGGTTTCATCTGGACTGGATAATGATATTTAAAGGCATGTACGCTTACAGAGAGAAAGAGCTTGTGAGTGATCATTAAAAACTCTAGTTTAATCATCTAACTGGAATATAAACAAAACTGGATGAGGTAGCATGTTGCACAACTTAAGTAACTTCAATATCCAGAATTCATTAACTTCAATTTATGATTAAGTGAGTGTTACCTTGCTGGGCACTGCTGTAGCATATGACTCCTAACAATGTCGATATAAAAAGCAGTTTAAGGTCCATCTGAAACAAGTGGAAAAAAAAAGAGCAGTTATTCCATGAAATAGAGTCGTACATGAGCTGATAGCTGATGAGGCGCGTAGCACCGAGTTGGCTATAAGCCATGTACGATGAGATTGAGTGGAATAATTATTTTATTCTATCCACATTCCACTGGATTTTGAGAAAGAGCATTTTTTTTTGCAAATTCAGTAAATAAATAAAATAAAAAAAAAAAAACTATACAAAACGACCGACAAAATAATTTCTGCTTAGAATCTAAACAAACCGGTGAAGTGACAGGAGCAATTAGTGAAAAATGCTATAATAATAATTCTTGTGGGAAGGGGGGGGGGGGGGGGGGGAGAGATAGATAATCACTACGTTCACACTGCAAGGCTTAATGCTCAATTCCGATTTTTTTGTGAAATCCGATTTTTTTGTGAGGTCGTTCACATTAACAAATATATGCGACTTGTATGTGATCCTCAGTATGAACGAAAAGCGACCTAAAAGTGTTCCGCATGCGCATTGCAGGATACGACGACGTCACACGCAGTGAGCATGGCCAGTGTTTACGGAAGTAACCTAAAGTTTCCTGTGTATGACAGTAGCCAGCATGGAGTACCTGGCGATGATGCAGTTGTTGTTGCGACGGAGCCAGAACATGCACAATAGCCTGATGTTAAGGAGGAGGTTGAGAAGGAAGAGGGCAAGGGTTTTGGCTCAGGCGTTCTGCGGGGTAGTGACTGCAACCTCCGTTCAAAGGAACATCAAAGCCATGTTGTTGGAACTTTTTTTGAGAGACCCGCCGCCTACTTCAGCGCAGAATAGTGACGTTTGTGGCTTGTTGATGACGTGTAAGTCGGATGAATGCGACCTGGCGGTTCAGACTGAAGTCGCATATGAAAAGATCGGATAGGAATCGGAATTAGGACCACATATCCAAACGGCCTGGGTCGGATTTGAAAAAAATCGGATCTGTGTCGTTCATATTGTCAATAAAAGATCGGATACAGGTCATATATGGGCGAAAAAAATCGGATTTGAGTCACTTCAGCCTGCAGTGTGAACGTAGTGAATGTTCTTACCAGTGGCGGCTCCTGAATTTTTTTTTCGGGGGGGGGGGGGGGGGGGGGGGGGGGGCAATTTTCCCCCGTTATGTCTACACGGACCATAAATGTCCACAGGACTGAAGTAAATTGACCTAGGTAGCAAGTCAACTGTTCTACAGAATGTTCTGTAAATAGATTTTGTACTTCAAACTCCATGACCAGCAAGAATTTTACAGACTGTGCAACTTAATGACAAACATGAAAGTGCACTTACTGTAACAAAACATTGTAAATAGTTGGCTAACATAACAATAGCAGTTGAATAAATCGATGAGTGGATCT